>NC_133375.1:2716159-2919684 GCF_049309525.1 Garra rufa | reverse complement strand
TTATTAAATCAGCCTTAATGAGAATCAAATATAATTCTTTTTAATCTTAAAATAATTGCATTCATTTTTGCTGACTTAAAAAAAAATATATAATGCATTCATTATAATTTTATAATATTAATAATTATATAAATCGAGATAATTCTCGATCATTTGTTTTACATAAATTATTTGCTGTATGGTTTATTATTATATAAAATATACAATTACTTTTCATTTTATTTTCATTTATTTTAATGTAACTTGTTTCATATTACAGTAAATATTTATTTACCATTTTAAATAATGTTTTTTAAAATTGTTTTTATATTTACGATATATTAACTTAAAATTTAATATCGAATAACACTACAGTTAAATTATTTTTTAAAATTTTATTTAAAAATTTTAAATATGATATAAGATGATATAATTCTAGACAATTCTAAGATTTTTCCATGGAATATTTGTTGTACTGTCTTCAAATTATTTACATTTTATTACAGTCATTTTAATGTAACTTTTTTTTTATCATATTGCAGTAAACATTTTATTTACAATTTTGATTTTAACTTGATTTTAAATAGTTAAAAACTCGATCTAAAATTTTTAAATAAATTATTAAATCAGTTTTAATGAGAATCAAATATTAATTCATTAATTTAAATAATAATTACATTCATTTTTGCTGACTTTTTAATAATAATATTATAACTACAATGCATTTGTTGATATTATTATAATGCAGATATATTGTTAATGATATAATTCTAGATAATTCTGTATCATTTCACACAAAATATCCGTATTGTTGTACTGTTTATTATTATTATTTAAAATATAAAATGATATACTGTATATATTGTATTACAGTCATTTTAATGTAACATTTTCTATCATATTACAGTAAACATTTTATTTACAATTTTGATTTTAACTTAGTTAAAATTGTTAAAAACTTGATCTAAAATTTTGAAATAAATGATTAAATCAGCCTTAATGAGAATCAAATATTAATTGATTAATTCTTAAAATAATTACATTCATTTTTCCTGAAGTTTTTATAATATTATTATACTTATAATGCATTTGTTGATATTATTATAATGTAGATATATTGTTAATAATGATATAATTCTACATAATTCTATATCATTTTATATGACTGACCTCTTACCTCTAGCCGATCACCCACTTTCTATAAAGAGGCCGGCTTCCTGTTAGTCTGTGCAAAGTCTTGATTTGCCACGGTGATCAATTCCGAGCGTTTTTCCTTTTGTTGTCTGTTTTTGGACTGTCTTATCGTGTTTGAATCTAGCCACCTGCCCCGACCTACCCGCCTGTTTTTGGACTCTGAGTAACGCCGCCTGCCCCGACCTTTTCGCCTATTTATAGGACTATGATACTGCTTGCCCCTGTATGTTTGTTATTGTCCTTAATAAATCTGCTGCAAATGGATCTGCACGCCTCTGACTCTGTGTCACAGAAGACTTTGCCGGACCAGGATCCAGCAGCAATCCGTGCAGCTTTCATCCGAGCTATCGGCCCAAGCTAATCAGCTAGCGCTTCATCAACATCATTTGGAGCGGCTAACCACGCTAACGGAGGAGCTTGTGAAAGCGCTACGAAATCTCACGCCCGCACCACCAGCCGCGGCAGTCTCTCCTACACCAGTAAGCCCACCTTCACCGCTGCCAGCCACCGTAAGCCCTTGTTTGGCATTTCCTGATAAGTTTGATGGCAATCCTGCTGAAAGTAAAGGTTTTCTGCTCCAATGCTCAATCTTTGTCAATCAACAGCCCGCATTATATCCCACTGAGGCTAGCAGGATTTCTTTCGTATGTTCGCTACTCACCGGTAAAGCTTTAGATTGGGCAACGGCGGTCTGGGGCTCTGACGGAGCTGTTTTCCCCACTTTCTCCAACGATTCCGGGAAGTGTTCGATCACCTGACCGGTGGGAGGAACGCTGGGGAACAACTATTAGCTCTATCGCAAAGAAATAGACTGCTGCTGAGTTCGCTTTAAATTTGCGTATCCTAGCCGCACAAATGATCTGGGTGACACTTTAAAACTGCTTTTTCGCCGCCGACTGAACATTGATTTGCAGACGGAGCTTGCATGTCGCGACGAGGGGAGGAGCTTAGGGGAATTCATTGAATTGGCCATTCATATTGACAATTTGATTCAGTGTCGCCGTTAAACGCGGTTCAGCATGCTCAACTTCCCCAGCGTATCACCAACAACGGCCCATTCGGAACCCATGCAGCTCGGCTACACTCGCCTCACCCAGGAGGAACGGGAACACCGCATGCAGCTCCATCTATGCCTGTACTGCGGAAAACCAGGGCATCTCAGATCCTCCTGCCCCATCCGACCCAGCTCGTCGAGCCTCAAGACGGTGAGTTCTGGTTTTCAGCATTGTTACTCTGCTTCATGTGTTAGCATACCTGTGCAGTTAACAATAAATCAAGAGCCGGTTACAGTAAATGCACTAATTGACTCCGGGGCAGCCCGTCTTATTAAACACCATCTCACATTAACACCAAGCACTTCTCATTTGGCAGTGGAGGCGCTCGACGGCCCGCTGCACTCAGAGATTCTCAAGTTTTATGTTATACATTCCCCCAATCATCCGCTCATATTAGGACTAGCCTGGCTACGACAACACAAACCATATATTTCCTGGAAGAGGGTAGAGATATCCTCTCCCCCTGGTTCCAGCCGCCTTAGAACAGCTACATCAGGCCAAATACTTCACTAAACTTGACCTCCGCACAGCTTATAATCTCATCAGGATCCGTGAGGGCGATGAATAGAAAACGGCTTTCTCTACCTCTTCTAGCCAGTACGAGTACTGTGTTATGCCCTTTGGGCTAGCAAACAGCCCCTCTGTATTTCAGTCATTTATCAACGACAACTTCAGAGACATGCTGGACCGCTGGGTAATCGTATACATTGACGATATCCTTATTTATTCAAGCTCCCTTCAAGAACACATTCACCACGTCCGCACAGTCCTCAAACGACTAATTAAATATCAGCTCAACGCCAAGGCAGAGAAGTGTGAGTTTCACCAGACGTCCACTTCATTCCTAGGGTACATCATTAGTCATTAAGGGGTGTCGATGGATGAAGCAAAGGTTCACGCAGTGACTGAATGGCCACAACCCTGAACTTTGAAGGAGCTACAGCGATTCCTGGGGTTCGCTAATTTCTATCAACGCTTCATCAGGGGATATAGCATCATTGCGGCACCTCTATCCTCCATGACTAAGCGAAACTCACCACACCTCACCTGGACTGCTGCGGCCATTCAGGCGTTCGCTGACCTCAAATCCAGATTCACAACAGCCCCCATACTTCATCACCCAGACCCTTCTCTCCCCTTTATCGTGGAGGTCAATGCATCAAGTACTGGCATCGGGGCAATACTTTCTCAACGTCACATTTGTTTAGAACTGTACAGCCTGCAACACCTGCAAACCCTTTCGCCAGCTCCCGGTTTACTCCAACCATTACCCATACCACAACGCCCATGGTCCCACATTGCTATTGATTTCGTAACAGATTTACCCAGCTCGCAGGGTAAGACCACCTTACTAACAGTTGTAGACAGTTTCTCCAAGTCTTGCCGTCTTATTTCCCTACCCATGCTTCCCACAGCCCTCGAAACTGCCGAAATCCTCTGCAACTTTGTGTTTTGCTTCTACGGCCTCCCCGAAGATATCCTGTCCGACCAAGGCCCTCAATTTACCTCCCGCGTCTGGGCTGCCTTCTTCGGCCTCCTCAACGTAAATGTCAGTCTCACCTCTGGGTACCACCCACAAGCTAACGGCCAGATAGAGAGGCTCAACCAGGAATTGACTAGCTTTCTTCGCACCTACTGCCATTATTACCAAGCAGATTGGAGCCGGTACTTAATGTGGGCTGAGTATGCCCAAAACTCCCTTCAAAAACCAGCTACAGGTCTAACTCCCTTCAAGTGCATGCTAGGGTACCAGCCACCTTTATTCCCCTGGTCAGGTGAACCGTCAGACCTCCCATCAGTTAACGAATGGCCATGACGCAGCGAGGAAACTTGGAACCGTGCGCACATACATCTGCAACGAGCTGTGAGACGTCAGGAAGAACAGGCCAATCATCACCTATCCGTCTTCTCTCTCGCGCCATCAGAGGGAGCCTTCACCTGAGTACTAACCATCTAATTCAGACTTCATTACCCATGTGCCCCGTACCTAGGACTGACCTCTTACCTCTAGCCTATCACCCCCTTTCTATAAAGAGGCTGGCTTCCTGTTAGTCTGTGCGAAGTCTTGATTTGCCACGGTGATCAATTCCGAGCGTTTTTCCTTGTTAGCCTTTTGTTATCTATTCTTGGACTGTCTTATCATGTTTGACTCTAGCCACCTGCCCCGACCTTCCCGCCTGTTTTTTGGACTCTGAGTAACGCTGCCTGCCCCGACCTTTTCACCTGTTTATAGGACTACGATACTGCTTGCCCCTGTGTGTTTGTTATTGTCCTAAATAAATCTGCTGCAAATGGATCTGCACGCCTCTGACTCTGCGTCACAGTAATATCAAATAACAGACTACAGTTAAAAATTTTAAATAAATTATTAAATCAGCTTTAATGAGAATGTAATTCTTTTAAAAAAATAGTTATATTCATCTTACAGACTTTTTTCCTCATCTATTGCTTTTTTTAGTGATTTATACAATCACTATTGCATGAAACATTACTATGACATTAATGAGAATTTAATGAGAATCATTACTAAGAAAAATGGGAATTACACACAAACAAACAAACCCCTAAGTAAAATGACTGGCTGCATTACAGTAATGAGACTTCGGGAAAATAACTTTTAATTGTCATGAAAAAAATTCACAATGCAAATACTTTTTGCTTTATATTCTATATGCGAAATATGTATTTTTCATCAATTATGGGATAGAATGTGACCTGAACATGTATTCATAAGATTTTCTTGCCATGTTTTGAGGCTTATTTCATAGCACACAGCATGCAGCATCTTGATTTTTTCCTGAGCACTAGAGCAAAACTCAAAAATGTTCAAAGGTTTTTCTAAAATAGTAAGCAAACCGCAGTACTGTATGTGTGTGTGTGTGTGTTTTGCAGCTTTGATGCAAGTCCTGTGAGGATGTTTATCATGGCCTACATTCCCTTTGAATGAAAGGCAGCAGTCTGGGGAGCTGATGTGTCTCCATGACATTATGGCAGTTTCTGCCTCTATCCCCACTGCTATAATAGCGTATGCAGAGAAGGAGGCCTGATATTTGAAAACTCACAGTTCGTTAATTTAAATTAATGTTTTAAATTATGTTCCATCATGAGGCAAAGCAGATGATCACTTCGGGCCACACACACAAACATATGTCCACTGTGGGGAAAAAAAGAAGTGTGTTTAATTGCAATGAATGTGCACTCATAGTGTTCTTCAAATCTCAAAGGGATAGTTCGCCCAAAAATTAAAATTCTGTCATAATTACTCACCCTCATGTCGTTCAAAACCAGTAAGACCTTCGTTCATCTTTGAAACACAAATTAAGATATTTTTGATGAAATCCGAGAGCTTTCTGACCCTGCATAGACAGCAACACAACTAAAATGTTCAGGGCCTGGAAAGGTAGTAAGGACATCGATAAAATAATAATGTTACATCATTTTTTTCAACAGTAATTTTATGAAGTTATGAGAATATTTATTGTGCACAAAGAAATAAAAAATAACAGGTTTATTTAACTATTAGCATTTTGTTTAAATCGTTATGTTTTAATACTCTTGTCATATTTAAAGATGTACACTTATTTTAATGCATTGACTAACAAAGCACACATAAAGTACTTGATTATAATTTTTAAATAGTGTGTTATTTGATATTACATCTCAAGTTAATATATGTTAAATGTACTAAACTGCAAATTATCATTACAAATGTGTAATTACAGGTATATTTAAATGCATGGCATAAAAGTGTGAATAGAATAGAAATTACATTAAAGTATATGTGGACCCTGGACCACAAAATCAGTCATAAGGGGCAATTTTTTGAAATTGAGATTTATAAATCATGCATAAAGCTGAATAGATAAGATTTCTATTGATGTATGGTTTTGTTAGGACAGAACAATATTTGGTCAAGATACAACTATTTGAAAATTTTGAATCTGAGGGTGCAAAAATATCAAAATATTGGGAAAATCACCTTCAAAGTTGTCCAAAATAAATTCTTAGTAATGCATATTACTAATCAAAAATTACGTTTTGATATATTTATGGTAGGAAATTTACAAAATATCTTCATGAAACATGATCTTTACTTTATATCCTAATGATTTTTGGCATAAAAGAAAAATTGATCATTTTGACCCATACAATGCATTTTTGGCTATTGCTACAAACATACCCGTGCTACTTAAGACTGGTTTAGTTCACCATAAATGCTTGACAGTACATTTAGCAGTTACACTATACACTATATTTAAAAAACAACAGAAGTAATTATTAAATCACACATAAAAATGTACATAAATCATAGCTCAAAAAGCAAAAAAGTTCAATAACTGCTTTTAACAATAATATTAACTATAATTGCAAATAACATGCAGTTAAGAGTCCAAAAACATTAATTCAGTTCTTTAAATTATAATATTTCTTAATAAATTCTCATTTAAAATGCTAAAGTGTATTTCTCTATCACAAGGGATGCCATATGTCTCTGAGCCAAAGCATTCATGTGTGAAGTACTTGCTGTAAAACATATTTTCGTTTTCTGGCATGCACACATTTGTGCCATCCAGCATTTTCATGCCAGTCTCCTGGCATTGCGCTGCCTCAGCATACTGTCCATATGGGAGATTTATACCGAAATACACCAAATTTGTGACATTTTAGCTTACATGTGCATTTTACATTTGACAACTGACCCCTAAATGTATTTGGACACTTAAAGGATTTGTTCACTTCCAGAATTCCCATGTCATTCAAGATGTTCATATCTTTCTTTCCTCAGCCGTAAAGAAATTAAGGGTTTTTGAGAAAAACATTCCAGGATTTTTCTCCATTTAGAGGACTTCAATGGGGATCAACGGGTTGAAGGTCCAAATTGCAGTTTCAATGCAGCTTCAAAGGGCTCTAAACGATCCCAGCCGAGGAACAAGTGTCTTATCTAGTGAAACAATCAGTCATTGTCTAAAAAAATACAAATTTATATACTTTTTAACCACAAATGCTCATCTTTCACTAGCATTGTGATGCATGTCTACGACTTCACACATTACTTCGGTTAAAAAAGGTACGGTAAGGGGGAAAACTCAATTTCATTTTCTCCAACTTCAAAATCATCCAACATTGTTGTTTTACCTTTTTTTTTTTAAAGGGTGCTTGACTTTCTTTGCACGTTCGCTTTGTAAACACTGGGTCGGTACTTCCGCCTACATCACGTGTGCGTAATTACTAGGGCTGCAACAACTAATCGATAAAATTGATTATTATAGATAATGAAAATCATCGACAACGATTGTCATTATGGATTAACTGGGTCCGCCCACAGTGCACATACAACTTCAGAGGGTTTTGTCAAATTTCAGCACTGAATGACGCATTTCTATGGACAAAATGCATCTAAAAATAGTGGAGGAAACAGAATGAGATGCTGCAGGAGAGTTACTTGATCCAAGCTGCCCAAAACATGAGCATTCTTTATTTTAAGCCAATAGCATAATAGCTTGCCCTGTGAGGCGCTCTGACAGATTCGTTTGCATCCTCAGCATGAAAACTTTCAGTTTACGGTCATATCCTTATCTGTAAATGTCACAAATTCGCACGAGCATTTCCATTTTTGCATAGAAGTCTGTCCTCCCAGTCTGTTTTAAGTTTAAATCTTCACTGAATGAGCGTCAGACAGCCGGAACACAGAGAGGGAGACAATTAATACTCATCACAAAAACATTCATTGTGCTGAAATATTATTAAAAAGACAACATAGAGTGCACATATTTATGAAGAGTAGGGACTGTAAAGGGATAAAAGCGTGTAATTATCTTATATATAAATATCAGACGCTTCATAGCCGCCTTTTATATAAAGAAATGACCGTAAACATGACTTTGATCAAAGTGAACGCGTGTTCCTGCAGAACATTCCTCTCACATGTTGGTTAACACAGAGTTTGATTTTCTTCATCTTTATTATCTGTGTTAGGCTATTCTTTTCATTTTAATGTAGAGATTTAAACTTTGTTCACTTTATATAGTGCTTAACAAATTTAATAAAACTAATTTATGTATGGTGTTTAACAAATTATGTAAGGTTTGTGCCACCGCTGCTCAAAACTAACAGTATTGGTGATTACCAAAATCATTTTTTAGCTTTCTGTATTGGTTAGTCCTCCAATATGCATACGATTTTTAGTAACAGTAGGCTATTTCTAATGCTATAATTATTGCGGTTATCTATAAAAAAAAAAAGAGTCAAGCACTTTATAGTGTTTTTCTTCAGATATTTGTCTTTTCTATTTATTAAGACAGGTGGTCTAGTAAATTGTTAAGAACTGTGTTTTCATAGCTTTCAGTTGGCACATTTGTTTGAAGGACATTGGGCAGAATGTGGCATAGTGTGATATTTGTCAATAAAAAAAAGGATTTTAAAGCCAATTAATTGATTAATTGAAAAAATAATTGACCAACTAATCAATTATCAAAATAATCGTTAGTTGCAGCCCTAGTAATTAAGTAATGCGTGAGGTCAAGCTTGTGCAAGACGAGCATTTGCGGTTAAAAAAACATTTAAAAAATGACTGATTTTCACTAGATAAGACACTTATTCCTCGGCTGGGATCGTGTAGAGCCCTTTGAAACTGCATTGAAACTGCAGTTCGGATCTTCAACCCATTGATCCCCATTGAAGTCTACTATTTGGAGAAAAATCCTGGAATGTTTCCTTCAAAAACATTTCTTTTTGACTAAAGAAAGAAAGACATTAACATCTTGGATGACATTGGGGTGATTATAAATTATCCAGAAATTTTAATTCTGCAAGTGAACTAATCTTTTAAGAATGGTGAAAACATGTATAAAAGTAAAAGCCAAAGAGCAAATTACAGAACAACTGATATGGGAAAAGGACCGTGAGTAATGTGAAGGCAGCGAAGGGAGAACAAGAAAGAGATGTGCTTATAAATCACCCCGCCGTCTTTCTCTCTCAGAGTTATGGGTGTTTCTCGGAGCACAAGGGCAGATAATAGATTGTGTGACTTCATATTACTCTAGGGTCAGTGGTCACAGGAGCAGAAAATGACAGCTAATCAAACACAAGGCCTCATTCACTGCACTTCACACGTACTCATGGCAGTAATCACACACTGGAGGAGAGCAGAGCATTACTCACACCCGCACTTCAGCAGAACACATCACACGGCGGCTTTATTATCTCTCCTCTGAGAGCCAGCAGTCGGGTCATTCTGTGAAACCGGCCTTTACCGGTCTGATTAGATAATCGGCTAAATAATGTGTTTATCTGTTAACAGACTCGATTGTGACATCTCCAGCTAAATTAGTATATTTTATTATTTCATTTAGGGACATAAATATGCCCTCATTAAATGAAACCAGGTGGATGGCAACAGAATTGGGTTTCAGTTTAATTCACTTATTTGTATAGCACTTTTCACAATACAAATCACTGCAAAGCACCTTCACAGAAAATGATTTCCACAAAAGTTTCCACGTTTTTATCAAAAGTTTTTATCAATGGTGATGTCAAGGTAATGCCCATCATGGCAGAAATGAACAGTAAAAAATATGCAGTTAGTAAATGACATATATTCAAACAAATGGTGAACATTAACAGCAATGATTAAATGTTGCAATCAAACTTATAGCAAAATCTGGTAGTTTTGTATGTTGAGGTCCTCTGAGAGTTTGCCATCATCTTTTCTCATCATCTTTTCTCAGGTGTTCGGTCTCATGGCAGAAAAAAACAAGCAAAGAATGATAATATGCATTTGATCAGATATACAGTCAAACCCAAAATTATTCATACCCCTGGCAAATTCTGACTTAAAGTTACTTTTATTCAACCAGCAAGTTTTTTTTCACCGGAAATGACACAGGCTTCTCCCAAAAGATAATAAGACGATGTACAAGAGGCATCATTGTGGAAAAAAAATATTTCTCACCTTTTATTTACATTTGAACAAAAAGTTGCATGTGCAAAATTATTCACACCCTTTGCAAACTGTCAGAGTCTATGGGAAAATCCAAAGTTCTGTACCATTCCAAATAGTCCAAGCTGTTCTAAAGCATCCTAATTACCCTGATTCATTGGGAACAGCTGTTTTAATCAACTCAACAGGTGAAAAACAGAAGCTCTCTGCTGTTAGAATAAAAGTAACTTTAAGTCAGAATTTGCCAGGGGTATGAATAATTTCAGGCTTGACTGTAGGTGAAGTACAAGGTTATGAGATTGTAAAGAGATGTGTCTATTCTGTTTAAACAGAAAGAATCTTTCTGAACCCCAGACATTATCAGGAAGGCTATTCTAGTGTTTGGGAGTCAAATTCAAAACTGCTCTACCTCATTTAGTGGACTTTGCTATCCTAGGTATTCCAACAGTCCAGGGCCTTAACTGATACAGAACTTATAGGTAGCCAGTGCAGAGACTGTAAATTTGGGGTGGTATGCTCATATTTTTTGGACTACCTGTAGCTACTGTATTGAAGATGCAGGACAACCACCTAGCACTGCATTACAATAGTCCAGTCTTGAGGTCATGAATGCACACTTAAAAAATGCTGGGTTAAAAACAAACCAACTTGGGTTATTTGGCAACCCTACCCATGGGTAAATATTGGACATAATAAAAGCTGGGTTATTTCAGCCCATTAGACCCATTTATTTATACCCAACAGGCTAAGTTGTTTTATTTAAGTCAACTATTGTTTTAAAATTATAATATTGCTGGCTTAAAATTAAAAACACACACTGCATTGTAGATGCAACAACAATAATCAAAAGATGAACACTTATTGTTATGAAATATTACCCATGGACAAAAATATAAGACAAATTGAATTTATTTAGGTGAATACAGCAAAGTTTACAACTCATTTAACATTTATTTTAGAAAAAATGCAACATTTAAAAGTAGCATTTTAATTTAAGATTAATTAGATCCGAAATGATTGGTTTGTTCTCTTGAGACCAGAGTATGGATTCCCAGAAGTCTATATTTTGTAAATATGTGCCTTGGAAAAAGCTAATTTAATTTTTTTTGTGCTTTGGCTACAGTGGGTAGTTCTGATGTGGATTAACAACCACGCATGTCACTTCTGCAGGCTGCATCTTACTCTGTGAGATAAAATGTCATTCTTTTCGTAGCTTTTTCTGACTCTGAGACACTTTCTTGTTGTTTCTCCTGCTCTTTTTCTAGCAAAAACTCACTCATCACTAAATGAAAACTGAAAGTGAAGACCTAATTATTTCAGGGGCCTTTTCACAAGTCCATTGTTTTTGAATTTCTGTGTTACTTATGCTGTGCTTTCACACATAAACAATAATTTGGCATTCATCTTGTACCATTGTGCCAAGAAATAAATCTCCTGACAGTTCTCTCAAGAGGTTTCATTGTTGTCAGCATTAAGTCTGAGTATGATTCAGTGGGCTATATTACACTTTTATTTGTCAAGAAATTACTTATCTTGAACAGTTTTGGTTCAACATACTTACTTGCTATGCAGAATTTGTCTTAAACTTTTTATTTTGTTTTATTTAGTACATTTCAGGAGGGTGTACTCATTTTTGCAACACAACATTATCACTTTTATAAGAAAATTTTAATTTTTTTAAAATAATTTTAATATTCTTCTTTGGTAACTGATCAAGCAGACTTGCTGGAATATTATATCTTTAAAGAACCCTAACATATCTAAGTAAAGAGTAATTGCTGAATTTGTTAAGTTTGTTAAGGTAGCGTGCTGGACGAACAAGACGTGAGCCGAGATACAAAAACAAACAATATATTTAATATAAATCTTCAAGATGAAACAGGCAGGATTCAGGAACACAGAACTTCCACACACGTTGTGATAACATTAAGGACCGACAAGAGACTGAAAACAAAGACTGACTTATAAAGGGTGAGAACTGATTACAGACAGGTGAAGGGAATAACACTAACGAGGGCTAAACCAAATTACACAGATCAACAGGGGGAGACAACGGGAGAAACCAATGACAAAACAGACATGAATGTAACAGTGTAAAAATATTAAAAATTTTTACTGTTTTTGCTGTATTGTATATGTTACAGTGGGGGTCTGGAGACTGAAGTGTGGATCCATATGCAAGCTTTATTAGAAGTCGTAGTCAAGACAGGCAGGGGTTGAACACCAGCAAACAGAAACAACAAGGGTACTCCGAGAGAATAATCCAATAAACAGGCGTGAAGGTCAGGGCAGGCGACAAGATTCAAAAAACGTAGAAACAGTCCAAGATCAAAAACACAGAAACACTAGGAACTAGGAACTAGGATGGTGAAACACTAAACAACGATCAGCACAGACAGAGGGGGAAGGGAAGGCTTTATACCAAACACAAGGGATCACATGACAGAAACAACCAATGGGGAATGGACACATGGATGCAGAAGAACCAATAAGAACATGACACATAAGGACAAAGCATGGTGGGTTGAGTGAACACAACATAAACAGAATCCGGGATGGAGTGCCCTCTACTGGAGATGACGGGCACTCCAGCTGGTGATTGTGACATAGCCCCCCCCCTTAAGGAGGCACAGGAGCCCTCCAGGGCGGAACAGGAGGCGCAGGAGCCCTCCAGGGCGAGGCAGGCAGCCGCGACATGGACTGAGACCTGGGGAGAGCAGAGACAGAGGAGGCAGACAGAGCAAGGAGAGAAGCAGAGAGTTCATGGGAGAACGCCGCCTCCATAGCCAGGCCGCCTCCATGCAGGCAGGCCAGGGAGCCTTGGCGGTGCTGGCAGAGCAGGGAGCCTTGGCGGAGCAGGCAGAGCAGGGAGCCTTGGCGGAGCAGGCAGGCCAGGGAGCCTTGGCGGTGCTGGCAGAGCAGGGAGTCTTGGCGGTGCAGGCAGAGCAGGGAGTTACGCTATGAACGCCGCCTCGACGAGAGGCATTGGCAAAGCGGATTCTTTGGCTGGCGAGGCTTCAAGAGGGCAGTGTGCAGACCACACACTCAAAATGGCGATGGCCATCGTGGGCAGTACGGTGGTTAATGGGAGGCCCATCGGGTTTGTGAGCGTGTGGCTTGGGAGCGTTGGCTCTGCGTGGCTTGGGAGCGTTGGTTCTACCGGTTTGCCCGCAGCCCGCACTGACATCAGAGGAGGGTCCAAGACGTTGGCAATCAAGACATGCCGAGGCTCTGGCAGATCAGACGAGGCGTGGCGTGGCTCAGGACGCTCAGGCGAGACATGACTTGGCTTTGGACGCTCGGGTAAGCGTGTGATCTTGCTTGACCTTGATGGAGCAAACGGTGACTTGACTTGGCTTAGCTGGAACGGCTGCAGTAATATGATTTGACTTTGTAGAAACAGCAGCTGTGACATGACTTGACTTGACAGGAACAGCAGACATGTCCTGAACAGGCTATGGCTTGGCTGATGTGATGCTGGCAGGTGCTGGCTTGGCTGACGTGGCTTTAGCAGATGCTGGCTTGGCTGACGTAACATTAGCAGGCGTTGGCATCAGGATTATGGCTTGACGTGGGTCCGGCGTGGCGGCCATCTTTGCGACAGGCTCTGGCGTGGCGGCCATCTTGGGTGCAGGCTCTGGTGTGGTGGCCATTTTGGGTGCAGGCTCTGGCGTGGCGGCCATTTTGGGTGTAGGCTCTGGCGTGGCGGCCATCTTGTGCAGTAGCTCTGGCGTGGCGGCCATCTTTGCAACAGGCTCTGGCGTGGCGGCCATCTTCTGCAGTAGCTCTGGCGTGGTGGCCATCTTGGCCGGGAACTCAGGAACGGAGGCCATCTTGTGAACAGACTCGGGAAGGGCGGCCATCTTGGGAACTGTCTCTGGAAGGGCGGTCCTCTTGTGAGCAGACTCGGGAAAGGCAGCCATCTTGTGAACAGGCTTTGAGATGGCGGCCATCTTGTGAACGGGCTTTGGGATGGCAGCCTGCGTGTGAAGGGGCTCTGGACTGGCAGACATCTTGTGAGCGGAGTCACCCTCACCCACAGTAACAGGAGATGTGCAAAACGACAAGACGAAATTGATAAACTGTGCGAGGGTCCAATTAGGGTCCTCATCAGGTAAGTTAAGACTGATTTCTGGGTCAAGTCCGCTCCAAAAACATTCCTTTAACATTATCTCATCACAAGGTGCCAGAATACAATATGTGAGGAACTCCTCGACATAACACTCGATGGGTCGGCCATCTTGAAAAATGGTACAGAGCACACTTACGGGGTTGAATGAATCTCCTGCTAGATCCATCCTCTGGTCGGTTGGTCTGCTGGTGAGTAAAGCCGCTGGATCCGGGGTGGCTGATCGTTCTGTTACAGTGGGGGTCTGGAGACTGAAGTGTGGATCCATATGCAAGCTTTATTAGAAGTCGTAGTCAAGACAGGCAGGGGTTGAACACCAGCAAACAGAAACAACAAGGGTAATCCGAGAGAATAATCCAATAAACAGGCGTGAAGGTCAGGGCAGGCGACAAGATTCAAAAAACGTAGAAACAGTCCAAGATCAAAAACACAGAAACACTAGGAACTAGGATGGTGAAACACTAAACAACGATCAGCACAGACAGAGGGGGAAGGGAAGGCTTTATACCAAACACAAGGGATCACATGACAGAAACAACCAATGGGGAATGGACACATGGATGCAGAAGAACCAATAAGAACATGACACATAAGGACAAAGCATGGTGGGTTGAGTGAACACAACATAAACAGAGTCCGGGATGGAGTGCCCTCTACTGGAGATGACGGGCACTCCAGCTGGTGATTGTGACAGTGTAATACAAGCTGGGTTATTTTGACCCAGCTGGTTGGGTTAAATGTTTTTACCCAACATGCTAAGTTGTTTTATTTAAGTCAACTATTGTTTAAAAATTATTATATTGCTGGCTTAAAATGGGCTGGAAATTAAAATTCACACACTGAATTGTAGACGCAACAGCAATAATTAAAAGATGAACACTTATTATTATGCAAGAACACACATGGACAAAAATATGAGACAAATTGAATTTATTTAGGTAAATACAGCATAGTTTATCAGAAATAAATCTCCTGACAGTTCTCTCAAGTGGTTTCATTGTTGTCAGCATTAAGTCTGAGTATGATTCAGTGGGCTATATTACACTTTTATTTGTCAAGAAATGACTTATCTTGAACAGTTTTGGTTCAACATACTTACCTGCTAATCAGAATTTGTCTTAACCTTTTTATTTTGTTTTATTTAGTACATTTCAGGAGGGTGTACTCATTTTTGCAACATTGCAACATTTTATCACTTTGATAAGAAGATTGTATTTTCCTGAATAATTTTAACAGTCTTCTTTGGTAACTGATCAAGCAGACTTGATGGAATATTATATCTCTAAAGAACCCTAACATGTCTTCTAAGTAAAGAGTAATTGCTGAATTTGTTAAGTTTCAGAGAAGGTTTACTCATTTATGCTGTGTATTGTATTTTAAATAGTAAAAATATTTAAAAATTGTACTGTTTTTGCTGCACTTTGGATAAAAAAATGCAGGCTTGGTGGGCAAAAGAGACTTCTCTAAAAATGTATTATATATTATAGTATAGTATACTGTAATATTACTGCCCAAAAACATTTGACTGGTAGTGTACTTACTGTCACTTTTGAACAATGCAGCACATCCTTGTTGGAAAAATGCATTCATTTAAACAGGACTTTTGAATGGTAGTGTATATAGATATTGAAACTGCTAGCCTATTTACAAGGACAACACAGCTGAAGCATAATCTTGATAAAAAATTAAATAAATAAAAATACAGTGGTGTGAAAAAGTGTTGTTATTAAGTTATTAACCAGTTATTAAGTTTAAGGGGCAAACACTTTTTCACACAGGGCCATGTGGGTTTGGATTTTGTTTTCCCTTCATAATAAAAAACTTCATTCAAAAACTGCATGTTGTGTTTACTTGTGTTATCTTTGATTAATATTTAAATTTGTTTGATGATCTGAAACATTAAAGTGTGACAAAAATGCATCCCTTGCATCCATATGAACATTGCTAGAACGTCATAATTTTCCAAGCATAACATAAGCGCATTTTCTTCATTTGTCGTTTTTGTGTAGAAACAAAGTGGTTAATGAATAAATGATGAGTAATTCAGTCGGCTGTATCTGAAACCTACAGCTGTGCTGTCTACTCAGTCAGTGACTACACAGACTATTATGACATCCTGAGGAAACTGGTTTCAGACCGGCTCATTTAATGACATCAAACTCAAATGAGCTTCACAGCAAACTAAGCACATATTTAAAAACTACAGTGCTTATTAAACAGAAATCAAGTTGAAAAATGAACATTTCTAACTTAATTTGCTCATTTATAAATGAATTAATTTCAACTGAAGGCAGTGTTTTATGTAAGGAGAAGGTTATCTCTCTTATTCAGCTGAAGTCTCATCTATTCACAGGTTAATTGAATTTCGTCAGGACAGTAGGTTATTTTTTTTCCACTTACCTTCATTTGACGGTTTCTCATGTTGTGTTCCTGCAGGTGATGGCTGAGGTGGAGCTTCTCTCCACACCCCATAATATTCAGATCAGCGATGTGACCTGCGACTCGTTCCGGATCACCTGGGAAATGGCCCATGAGGACCCGTCCCGAGTGACGCATTACTTCATTGACTTGAGCCGCAAAGAGGGCAGCGAGCACAACCGCTTCAAGCACAGAGTCAGTACACGCTGATATTATGTTGTTTAGATCTGTTCCGCTCCACTGCGCTCCCTGTTGATCTCACAGGATAAAATACAGCTCTAATTTAGTGTCACACGAGTGCCAGCGAAAGTTGTGAATTTATTATTATTACTTATTACAGGATGATCCCCTTCAGAACAGTCTGGGGTTAAACAAGGACACAATAGTGAGAACTTGTGGTTCACAACACTGGAGCCTGTCATGTGTACTCAATGTAATATGTGACCCTGGACCACAAAACCAGTCTTAAGTAGCACGGGTATATTTGTAGCAATAGCCAACAATACAGTACATTGTATGGGTCAATATTATACATTTTTCTTTTATGCCAAAAATCATTATGATATTATGTAAACATCATGTTCCATGAAACCATTTTGTACATTTCCTACGAACTTCATTTGGACAACTCTAAAGGTGATTTTGGCAATATTTAGATTTTTTTGCACCCTCAGATTCCAGATTTTCAATTAGTTGTATAAGCGTATCCTAACAAACCATGCATCAATGGAAAGGTTATTTATTCAGCTTTCAGAAGATGTAGAGTACAACAGGGCTCAAGGCTAGCACGATAGTTGATTGACATGAGCGCCTTACCTTAGACCCGCCCTCACCGAGCTGAAACAGTCCGAATACGATCGCCATTGTGTGACTCAGGTGACTCAGAGGAAGTCTCTAATTGAGCGATTGAGGTGTTCTGTTGTTGGATGTAATGAACATAGCTGTAGTCATTTGCTCCTGACATCTGAGCCGCTTAAGAGGTAGAGGACAACGTTACTTTCGTTTTTAAAAGCAAAAAGCGTCAATCCTGATCTACATATGCATTTATGGTCGTGTGAATCATTCGTGATACAGCTTCAACCACAGCACAAGTGAGTATAAGGTTTTTTTTTATGCATCTTTGAAAATGGCCTTTCTTAATAATATGCTTGTTGGCAAGTTCGCCGATAAATGTGGCTAAATGCAGATAAATGCAGCTAAAAGTGGCTAAAGTAAACACTACAGCTCGTAATCCCTCAGCAGAGAGGGGCGGGACGAGCAGAGCTCATTTGCATTTAAAGGGCCCATGCAATAAAATGAGCTGATATTTTGCAGAGCAGATTTTGAAAAGTAAAAGGGTGTTTTTTTTACACTACTATTGAGAATTTTTAACCAAAGTATATTAGAGACTTTTCATTAAGACCCTAAAGAATCATATAAACTTGTGGAAAATGGGCATCCGATGACTCCTTTAAATCTACAACATTTTTAAGAACACCAAATATTAGATCTAGTAAGCACAGGATCAAATTTGCGCTGCTGCCTGCGATCACGTCAAGCATCAGCCAAATTTGCACGTGTATCTTGAAAAGCAGATGTTTTGGAAAAGTGCATGTTTTTCTGCCATCTAGTGGTTTAGAGGAAAGTAATATCACATATCAATGCCCCGTCGTACCCTATGCATCTCAATTTCGCAAAATTGACACTTATGACTGGTTTTGTGGTTCAGGGTTACATATAAGGGTTAATACATGTCTTTAATCTGTTTTCATGTTATATTTCTCTATACTGAACATCCCCTGCTATTCTGAGTAAAGGTTAAATTAAGGACAGAGAGAATAAAGCAGATACTGGAGAGGCAGATGGCGGGATGGGGAGCAGGATGGGGGTGTAATAGGTGGCTGTAGGTGTGTTGGTAATGAGCGCATCTGACAGGCCGGCGCAGGGCAGCCCTTCAGGGCCACTGGGATGCTCATGTCACTTCTAATAGAGAAGCACGAGAAACTTGAGCAAAACTGCTTTGAGCGGTTAATGACTCACCAGGACATGTTTCCTTCCCAAGAAACACATAAAATCATCAAACTCAAGCCAAGTAGGATATTGCTTTGAAAAAAAAAACTAATTTAGTACGCTAGTGATTTGGGGCATTGTGTATTTATTTAGTTAGTTAGCAGCAGTCCTTGCCACTTGCACATGAAAAACTGTTTAGCTAAAATTATTTTGTCTCCAATCCTAGGCCGAAAACCACTTAACATTAGGATATTGTTTTGCAAAACCAGCAGTTTGGGGCATCATGCACTGCTTATTCTTTTTTTTAGCAAAACATTCCCACAAGGACATTAAAAACCACAACAGTTTTTTTTACAGAAACAAAGTTTTTATGTAAAATAATTGTGTCCCAGTCTTCAGCACAACTTCCCCTTTAGAAAACAATAAAACCTAAAACTACACTAGGAATTTGTGCAATCATGCACCTATTTGTTTGTTTTTAAGTTATCTCAATGAAAATCTTCAAATATTTTTGAAAATATAGATATTCCTTGGAATTAATGAATAAATAAATAAATAAATAAATAAACAAATTTTGTACAATTTCATGCATTTCATGTAACTAGTAAAATCATGCACCATTTATTTATTTATTTATTTAAAGGGAATTATTAATTACTTTTTATTTTTATTTTATTTTAATTATTATTCATATTATTATTAATTAATTATATTTAGTTAGAGTCCTCGCCACTTACTCATGAAGATTTAGATATTGCTTTGCAATAAACAAACTAACTAACTAATTAATTAATTAATTTAGTACACTAGTAATTTTGGTCATCATGCACTTGTTTTATTTATTTATTTATTTTATTTATTTATTTACTTAAAGGGTTTTATTAATTCATTTATATTTTAATTACAATTATTATTATTACTTATGAAATTAATTCATTTTAGTTACTTACTCAGGAAAATTTAGATTTAGAAAATTTTGTAAACCAGTAATTTTGGTCATCATGCACCTATGTATTTATTTTTTTAAGTGTTTTATTTATTTATTTATTTATTTATTTTCTAATTCTTTTAATTAATTAATTAATAATTTAGTTAGTTAATTAGTTGGAGTCCTCGCCACTTACTCATAGAAATTTTGATATTGCTGTGCAATAAATAAATAAATAAATTCAGTACACTAGTAATTTTGGCCATCATGCACTGATTTTTTTTATTTATTTATTTTAAGGGTTTTATTAATTAAGTTTTATTTTAATTATTAAAATAAAACCGTAGAATTCTACGAAAATAATGCACACCCGAGGTGGTGATGCGGTCACGACACAAAGCGGAGTGGTGTGCATTATTTTCGTAGAATTCTACGGACCGAAGTCAATTATTCCGCTTATACTACGGTTACCACACTTAAAGACATCGATCAGATGATATATTTCAAGACATTCGTCCCATTTTATCCTTAAAATGCTACTGTGAGTAGGATTAATTTCATCCAACCCTTTGTTGCTAGTTCCAAAACGTCATTTTAAACCTAGTAACGATGCTTGAGCCGTTGATAGCAAACTAATGCAGTTAATAATGAAGTTTAGACAGACCGACAGACAGGCAGACAGACAGAAAGAGAGAGGGTGAGAGTCTAGTTTAAGATCATAAATTACCTTTCTCAAGTCTGTGCCTCTCTCAAAGGTGACTGGCAGCATCGTCTATACTAACAGTTAAACTTTCAGTCCATTTTCTTCAAGAACACGCCGTTGTTACCTCGTTTGTGAGAATTGTCATGTCGTTTTTAAGTTGTGCATCGTCAGTGTAGTGCTAACAACATTAGCGCGAATGCTAACGCGAGTGCTAACAGTAGCCGTTTCTCAATATGCGTTCTTATCTGTACTTGTGTTCTTGTGGACTTGTGAAACGTCATCAGTTGTCGCCCAAGTACTGTTCCAATTTAAAGTTCACATCTAGCAAGTACAGTTCAAATCCCCGGATGTGTTCTTGCTCCACCCCTTTTATCAAGGATGCATCAAGAGGAGACTTGTGCGAACTTGAGGCAGCCATGTATCCCAGAATGCATTTCGCACCAATCAGCGAGCGTTAATGGCGAAGGAGAAAACCCGCATGATTTTCAAAATATTACTGTTATCGAGAATGTAGTTGTTTAAAACTCAAATCTGCGGTTTATTTACAAAGACAGCGCCTATTTGAAAATTTGTTTTGCCGATCTCGGAGATGCGAGTTCCAGGCGAACACCGGGTGCTCAGTGGTCATGTATCCCGCAGAGAGAGCCTCACCACGGCTCGTCCTTCTGACGTTTGCCGCTGGTCCTGATGTCTCTGTAGTGGTTAAACCAGAGGTATAATTTGTTTTGGGTAAATCTAACAGCTAATTTTTGGTCTTGTGAATCTATTATTTATTCCAGGTCACATCATTTTGACTGTGGAGTTATGCTTCATAAATTATTTATCAATCGCAATTCAACGCTGATTTTTTAGCATGCATTTGACCGAATTGTCTGCTTTTGTCTTTATTTCCGATTACATAAGTCTCTTATACTTTTATTATGGCTAATATTGTTCATTAAAACTGACATTTAACAAAAAAGGCAGAGTTGTGCTTGTCATGTTTCATTTTATTATGCATAGAGTAAAGATGTATTATACATAATATGTAATATATAAATAAATAAATACTTCTATTACACTAGTAATTTTGGTAATCATGCACCTATTTATTTATTTATTTATTTTAAGCAGTTTATTTATTATTATTTTTATTTTAAATAATTAATTAAATAATTTTAGTTAGTTAATTAGTTAGAGTCCTCGCCACTTATGAAAATTTAGATATTGCTTTGCAATAAATAAATAGATGAATTTAGTACACTAGTAACTTTGGTCATCATGCCCCCGTTTTATTTATTTATTCATTTGAAGGTCTTTTAGTAATTAATTAATTAATATTGTATTAATTATTATTAATTTTTACATTTAATTTATTAAAATTGAATAATTAATTTATTTATATTTAAATTACTATTATTATTTAAATTAATTAATTGACTGATTAATTAATTAATTCATTCATTTTAGTTAGTAAAATTAATTAGTCTTTGCCACTCACTCATGAAAATGTAGATATTGCTTTAAAGTAAATAAATAAATAAATAAATACACTAGCAATTTTGGTCAGGCCAAAAATCCCTTTAAAAATTATTTATTTTATTTTATTTTTGAGATGGAGTCCTTTCCACTTGCATGTGAAAATCTGCAGCAGCACTTTAAATAATTGTGTAACTTAATTATCCAGTCCAGCTAACTTTCTTGAAAGCTGCATTCAAAGTCTGCTTGACTGTAAAATCTGAAAAGACACATGGAAAACTTAATTGCCAATTTAGTGTGCTATTTATAAAAGTTGAGAGGATATTGATGAGATAATCAGAGCTGAATAAATGTGTTCAGTTTTCAGAAGTCTTCCTGACCAAATAAAGCTATATAATGTAGGAGCATTACCAGTCTGTCTTTTGCACTCACTGGTTGCCAAAAATAATACAGGCATGAACTGCTTGCTAAATGCTGCTGAAATTACATCTGATTTATCCTCGGCTCTAATACTGCATTTGCGGGTGAAAGAGAAGGACTTGCTGAGGGGGTTGCTATGGTTACGCCCCTCTGAGCATTTCATAATTGGTTCTGCTTGTCAGAAACTCGAGCCTCCACAACAAGACTAATTATCTGTGATCGAGCTATTATATCTGAGAGGAAATACGTTACGCTTTAGTGAAGTTTGAAAATGTCTTTCACCTTTCAGGAAGAAGAGTCATCAAAGAGATAACAGGCGTAAGATTACTGCACTGGATGTTACATACAGATACGGATACGGATATTAACTGCTCAGAGATCATATTGTCTCACTGATTAGGCTGCATGCATAATTATCAGGCAATTAGTCTTTCCCATGATTCATTTTACTGGTAGACACATCAGATGTTATCAGTGAACCACAAACTTTCTTGTATAATACTATAGTGTATAATGTATAAATACATTATTAGGTAAATACAAAAATGTACAAAATGTAATATAAGTCTCAGGTGTCCCCAAAATGTATCTGTGCTGAAAATACCTCACAGAACATTTATTATATCATTTTGAAAATGGCTATTTTGAGTGGAAGCAGAAACATGCTGTTTTTGTGCATGCCTCTTTAAATGCAAATGAGCTGCTGCTCCCTGCCCCCCAGCGGCAATGAGTTGAGCATGTTTGATCAATTTAGCCTTCTTAAATCAACACAACTTGCCCAAAACAAAATCTATAGACATAAAACACTTGAGGCATTTCACAATATTAATTTAATTAATCCAATCGTTCGTGCAGAGATGGGAAAGCTTGGAACATGGAAGCGCCTGCGCGAGCACTTATTTTTTCTTAATAACAGTGGAAACCTAAAGTACGCCGTCATTTTTGCTCATAAAGTAATGCATCATTCGGAACTGCAAAATGTCTACTTTTATTTGTGTACACTCACAATATCAACAAAACATTGTGCTTTCGTAAAATAGCTAAAGAAAACAAACATGCGCTTTCTGCCGTCTCTGTCTTTAGGGGGAGCGCCTCACCAAAATGACCCGAAACGTATCGAATAGTCACAGACATGATAAATATATCTATAGAATGCTAAATTACTACTTTAAAATGAAATAATTAATCTAATAAAATCATGTTATATTGCGTAAAGTTAATGTGAAAATTCCACCTACAAAAAAAAAGCCAACCTGTCTTCACATTTACAGCAATAATAACATAGACTTCAACTCAGTTAACTGGCTGATTTATGAGAAAAATAAAACAACATTGGCAAAGTTATAGGCTTGTTGGCTTTTCTGAGATAGGCTAAATGTTATGTTTCTACTATTAGGCTATGACTATCATTTTTATAATATTTTTAACATGCATTCAAATACTTTTTCATGTTTATTTCGTGCTGCAAATATTAAAGAGGAAAAGATGATTTATTCACATACCGCTTGATCTGAGGCGAATATAGTTATCGAACTACAGATTAAAGAGCATAAAAACACATTTATTGTTTGTATTTTATCATAAGATTGACTGAATTTATAGGCTGAGACTTTCGTGCTACAAATAATGAATGGACTTGAAAACGGACTTTTAATATTATTTCCAAGCATTTACCATGAATAAAACAGCTTGTGAATACTCACATAACATTATGTACTTAAGAAAAATCAACAAGTTAACCAAGTTGGAGCCCATAATGATTGCGGGGCCTGGACACATTTTTTGCATATGGGCCCACGGCTGACTTGCTGTGCCCTTGCCTCAGATACTCTGATAAAAAATAAAAAACAAACATCTGTTTGGGTTTGATTATCATGTCTATCGTGCTAAAATCATGCACTTTTAAACCGTATTAGTTAAACTTCTGATAGAGGGTTTTCTAAGTGCACGGAAAGTGGCTGTTACACAGCATGTGTGTACTGAACTAAGTTCTCTTTCATGTCTTATTGCACTTAAACTGTCAAATACACTGTCAAAGTTTGTGTTAAAAACACACATATGTTACAAAAACAGCCGTGTCTGTTAAGGTAAACAGCTGGGAAAGAAATGGCATGTTTATATTAGATCTGTGTGGCAGCAGCGTTATATACAGTAAATAAATTAATAAATCCACTGCTCTCTTGTCTCCTTGAGGCTGGGACTCTAAATAGTGTTCTGTGCTCAACAGTGCAGCCAATGACAGAACAGTTAGCATGCTTTGATCAAACTTTTGCCATGGTATTAGAACTGGTACACCGTTGTCGCTTGCAAAAACTAAATGGCGGTGCTGTGAATGGAAACATGCAGATTAAGGGGAGGTAATATTATAATAAGAGAGAAAGGTTTACCAAAACAAATTCACTGGGTTGTCCTTTTTCACATTTTTCACATTTTCTGGGTTGTTAGATGCACTGGGGACTCAATTATAGCACTTAAACTTATAATATGTCAGCTTTAAATTATATACAGTTTAATTAACAAATAATAAGCAAAAAACTATGTAGTGAATTTTACAGGAGACTCATCTCATTTTAACTTGGCCCACATAGGGACGCCAATTATGTAGTGAGTTCTGCTTTCGCCCACTAGAAAAGCGAAATAGTGTAGTGATGGGTACTCGCGTCACAGATGACGTAATGATTCTTGGATCACATGTCACTTAATGTGTGGTAATGAGTACATCACATAAGAAAGATTGGTGGGATATCTAGCTTGTAGAACCTCTCACTGTATTATCAACACAAGGAAGACACAAGTGTAATAAAATAGATTTTATTAACAAAAGATAGACAAGAGTAATCAACAACTACTAAATGAATACAATAAATGCAAAGGGAATAAAGTGCATAAGATGCATAAAATGTGATTCAGTTGGGTGTTACTATGTCAGAGCTATGTTATCTTATGGAAAGATAAACTGTTGCTACTCTGAAACAAATAAGGTAAAGAACCTTATTATGCATCAAACAAATAAATGAGCTATTATTTGTTATCAACTGCAATCAGCTATACAATATCTAATGTAAATTAGAAAAATCATATACTGATAGTACACAACAATGCCAAGGTCTCTGGAAGAGGATTGGAAGTGATATTTACGTTCTCTGTGGTTGATTGAGCAGTCCGGTGGCGGTGAATTCTTCCACTGGTTGTGCTGGGAGCAGTCAGTGGGAAAAGGAGCAGGAATCCGTTTCGACAGCCTTGAGCATGAAGCGCTGTAGGATGCTGATCTCCTGGAGCACCAAAGGGTCCTAAGATCTGGAACACGCAGATGTGGCCCTGGTGTAGGTGCTGAAGGCCCTTAGCTTGGAACACGCAAGCAAAGGTACCTGAAGTGAAGGTTTGCTTGCTGGAGCTCAACCTTGTTGCAAATGTCTGTTGGTCTTCTGCCTCTCTGGACTAGAGACTCAGAACTTGGTCAATCCGCTTTGTCTCTCTCGGATGGAGACTTAGGACGTGCTGCATCTGTGGTTGCCTCGCTGGACGAAGACTCTGAACGTGGAAAATATCTCTTTCTTCACAGACAGAACGTGGTCGTATCTGCTGCTGCCTCAAAGCTGGAGACTCGAAGCGTGGAGCGTCTGTTTCTGTCTCTCTGGACAGTAGGCTCAGAATGGTTGTGTCTGTTAGTGTCTCTCTCTTGTGGAGCTAGAGACTCAGAATGGAGGTATCTGTAGCTGCCTTCCCAGTAACGGGCCGCAGACTCAGAAAGAAGTTTGATCTGTTACTGTCTCACCCTTGCGGCCTAAGACTCAGAACATGGTGTAACTGTTATGTCTTTCCCCGACGGGACTCAGACTCAGTACTTAGTTATCTGTTGCTGCCTTCCCTGTAACGGGTCGCAGACTCAGAACGATTATCTGTTGCTGCCTTCCCTGTAATGGGCAGCAGACTCAGAACTTTGGTGCTCTGTTAGTGTCTCTTCCTTCACAGGCTGCAGACTCAGAATGGAGGTGTAGCTGTTATTGTCTCACCCTTGCAGGTCAGACTCAGTACAAGGAGTGTCTTTTGGAGAGGTACCTTTATAACTTTCCGATGAGGAGGAGATTGCAATTTGGTGCTTCTCCATTTCCATGCTGTGATTGGCTGGTTCCATCAGAGCGGGGGGACATGGGGTAGCCCACCCTTCTTTCCTCTTGTGGAAGTCATTTGCATAGTCCAAACACAAAGTTAGAAAAGTGTCAATAATGTTTTACTGGTGCATTTCTCACTTTCCAAAACACAATCAGAAAACATTTGGTCATGTAATGAACACATTAAGTCCAAACATGATGGGAGAAGATTGAACTGTCATGCATGCATTCATTTGTCCATTAACAGCTGAGTTTGTGTAAGATGTTGCACTACACATCGCTGTCAGTGAGAATACTTATTTCTCTGAATAAGTATAAGATGTGTGTGTTATGGTTTGCATCAGTTCAAGGTTTGAAAACATAGTTATGAATGGATTTGGATGTATCTTTGTGATCTCTCTTTGTTTCACCCATTGCTGCTGCGTCTGGAGATCCTAAGGAATTTTTATGACCGTCACAGGACCAAACCTTAGAACAGTCTCAAGGTGGGTGAAGGGCAGAAACTGCGTCTTGACCAATAGGAAGTTCTGTCCTTCCCGGGTTTTTGTCCCAAAGGTCTCTTCTTGCCCTCTAAGAGGTGTCTGGCAGTTGTCCTGGCATCCATATCTGATGGCGTTGGACAGTTTGCTTATGTTAGTCCACCAAGATCCAATCAAAATGTAGCAAACCTTTGTCCACTATTGTGGCCAGGGAGGGGCCCTTGCCATAAACTGGGCCCTGGAATGCTCGTTCCACTACAACTAAATTTGTTGCGTTGAGGTCTATATTGTTTAATATTAATCTAGTCTTTTTTAGAATGGTTTTCTAAAAGCACAGCGGTCAACTACTGTTGTTTTTAACAACATCTAATTTTATTTAGTTCTTTTTCAACTCAAAAACGTCCAACTAACTTAACTTTAATATTATGTACACTACTAGTCAAAGGTTTTTGAACAGTAAGATTTTTCATGTTTTTTAAAGAAGTGTCTTCTGCTCATCAAACCTGCATTTATTTGATCCAAAATACAGCGGTGATATTCTGAAATTTTTTAAATTTTTATTTGAATATATTTTAAAATGTAATTTATTTCTGTGATCAAAGATACATTTTTAGCATCATTACTTCAGTCTTCAGTGTCACATGATCCTTCAGGAATCATTATATGATATAAACATAATATGCTGATTTGCTGTTCAAGAAACATTTATTTTTATTATTATCAATATTTTAAACAGTTAAGTAAATTTTTTCAGGATGTTTTGATGAACAGAAAGATCAGCATTTATCTGAAATAAAAAGCTTTTGTAACATTATACACTATACCATTCAAAAGCTTGGAGTCAGTATATTTTTTAATGGAAAAAAATATTATAAAAATGTATACCTTAATTTAGCAAGGATGCTTTAAATTGATCAAAAGTGATGATAAAGACATTTTTATGTTTTAAAAAAATTATATTTCAGTTAAATGCTATTCTTCTGAACTTTCTTTTCATGATAGAAACCTGAAAAAATTCTACTCAGCTGTTTTCAACAATAATAATAATAAATATTTTTTGAGCAGCAAATCAGAATATTAGAATGATTTCTGAAGGATCATGTGACTGGAGTAATGATTTCAGCCATAGTCCCACCATGTGGATCATTAAACACCGTCCATGAAACCTTTAAAAAAAAAATCATTCTTGAAGTATGTTTTTGGCCGATGTTTCAGCTTGTGGTTTTTATTAAGTGAGAGTTGTTTTTAGCTTTCCTTACCTTAGCAAAGATTCTGACAACCTGACACCTCCTACTCCGAGCAAGTGACAGTTCTGCTGACAGGAGGCTAAAGGGTTGCTTCACAATTAAATCCTGGCAAGCCTTTCACAGTTTTTGCACCTTTTCTTCTCAACACACTTTATTTAACCACAGTGGACTGTTAGCCAAGACAATCATCATCAAACTACTGAGGCGTTAACATCAGGCATTCAAATATCATCTCACGGTCTTAGCTTAATTTAGACATTTCTGGGGTGCAGTCTGTTCAGTTTCAATCAGATCTCTTTTTTTTTTTTTTGTTCCATTATAACATTAGCTGTAAAAACTATATATAAAAACACTGGAATAGACCAAATGGCTTTTAAAACCTGAACCGATTTTAACCCTGTTGAAAAAAACAGAATATGCTGGTTAGGTATGTTTTGAAGCATGGTAGCTGTTTATAAGCTGGTTATAGTAGCTAGTTGCTTAGGACCAACACATGACCATCTTAAACCAGCTCAAACCAGCTACCATGCTTCGAAACATACCTAACCAGCACATGCTGTTTTTTCAACAGGCAGAACAAACACTCTGTAAGCCAACAATTAACTATCAGTGCCCTCTGCTGTTTGGCTTTTCAGGATGTCCCCACCAAGCTAGTGGCAAAAGCAGGACCTCTGCCAATGGCTGTGAGAGGCCACTGGTTCCTGAGTCCTCGAACAGAATACTGTGTTGCTGTGCAGACCGCCATCAGACAGCCGGATGGAGACTATCAGGTGTCTGAATGGAGTCAAGTGGTGGAGTTCTGCACTGGAGGTAAGCAGAGGCAGAGTAACAGAGATTTAAATGCGTTTTCAGTGTTGAAATACTTCTTCCTATACCAGCTTAATATGCCAAGACAACTGACAAAAAGATATCCGCAAGCTAATTCCTTTAAAAAAGGAGTAAACACAGTGGCTCTATCAAATCATTGGTCTGTTTGTTTAAGCAGCCCAACATAGCAACAGGCTCAACCAATAGTTTGAGTTTTGGGGGAGGGGCTGGTTTTGTCCAACCAGTAGCGAACAGGAGGACTGTTCGAGGAAACCTGTTCAGATACAACCATCATTTCTGCACTTCTTGGCACAGGAATTACACACTACAACACGCTGTAATAAAGTGTCATGATTACAGTATCTTAACTTCAAGGGATAGTTCACCCAAAAATGAAAATTTGATGTATATCTGACTTTGTTTCTTCAGTATAATACAAACAAAGATTTTTAACTAAAACCGGTGCAGTCTGTCAGCCATATAATGGCAGTGGATGGCCACCAAACCTTTAAAAGTAAAAAAAAACATGCACAGACAAAACCAAATTACACCCTGTGGCTTGTGACGATACATTGTTGTCCTAAGACAAGAAACGATTGTTCTTTGCAACAAAAACTGAACCGTATTTATATCATTTTTTTTACCTTTGATACATAGCCACGTTCAACTGTCCTGAGCACAAAAAACGATTGTTTCATGTCTTAGGACTTCAGTGTATCGTCACAAGCTGCAGGGTGTAATTTGGATTTGTCTGTGCTTGTTTTGTTTTTTTTACTTTAAAAGGTTTGGTGCCCATCCACTGCCATTATATGACTGACAGACTGCACCGTTTTTTTTAAATCTTTTTAAAAGTTAAAACTCTTCGTTTGTGTTCTGCTGAAGAAACAAAGTCACCTACATCTTGGATGCCCTGGGGGTAAGCAGATAAACATAAAATTTTCATTTTTGGGTGAACTGTCCCTTTAAAGAAGAAGTTCACTTCTAGAAAAATAATTTCCTGATAATTTACTCACCCCCATGTCATCCAAGATGTTCATGTCTTTCTTCTTCAGTTGAAAAGAAAGTAGGGTTTTTGAGAAAAAACATTTCTTTTTCTCCATATAGTGGACTTCAATGGGGATCACCAGGTTGAAGTGCAGAGGTTGCGTTAGATTTTAACATTAATCTGCGGATTATTACCCGTCATTTTAATTTTCAGATTTTAATTATAATAACACATTTAATTGCATTAATTTTTGTTTACATTTTCATTTTTAATTATTACCTACAGGGTGATATAGGCTTATGCATTTATATATTTTGAAGAGAATAGTTTGAAGAGTTTGAAGACTGCATAACTTTTCATGTTCAACACCACACCCTGCAGTGACATCTGTTTTAATATATTCTAAATTTTTATGACCAATATCGATTCGTAAATCCCAGTCAATCTTTTGGTCTACGCTGTTTTCCATTGATGAATGAACTGTAGCTACAAAGTGCGCCTCCCATAAATCGCAATGACACAAAGTTCCAAGTTCTTTAGGAAATTCAAGCAATAAATACCGTTTTGGTGCTCTTTAATGTGGCATGATAGATTGTTGTAGCTTCTGTGCGTAATCAAACGCAAAAAACAAAAGATTCATGACAGTTTCGTTTTTGTTCTGGATCCAGTGCTCTGCTGCCTTACTGGAGCACACTCGCCACTAACTGGACAGGGGTGGGAATTACAGCTACAAATTACAATAGATCGCCCTCAGTGTAATCTGTCAGTGAAGGACGGCCTTCAGATTTTTCTGTCACTACTAAAAAAAATGACAGACAATTTTCGGTTAATGCAACCTCTGGGTTGAAGGTCTAGTTTCAATGCAGCTTCAAAAAGCTCTACATGATCCCAGCCAAGAAATAAGGGTCTTATCTAGCAAAACGACCGGTCTTTTTCGAAAAAAAAAAAAAAAAGGAAAATTCTATACTTTTACCACAAATGCTTGTCTTGCACTAGTTCTGTGACGTATTACGTATTACATAAACAAGCTGTTAGTTCTTTGTCTGTATACTTTAGTTCAAAAAGGTAGGGTAGGGTTAAAAACTCTGTCCTTTTCTCCTCCAACCTAAAAATCGTCCAACATTGTTGCTTTACCTTTTTTGTAAAGGCCGTTTGACTGCCTTTGCACGTTCACTTTGTTAGCACTGGGTCCGTACTTCCGTTTACAGTACGTCACATGCGTGTGATTCATAATGCGTGAAGTTGAGCATGTGTGGTTAATAAGTATAGTAGGGGTGGGCGATATGACCTAAAATTAATATCACGGTATTTTTCATCTTTTGAACGGTGCCGGTATAATATCACGGTATTACTTTTTTTGGTACATTTTCGGAGGAGTAGCCTGTCCTGTCCATTTAGTATGTGAATAAAGTTAATATTTTCATAATATAATAAGTATATGGTAGGTATCCTTATCAAAAAGAGACATGGGAGAGTATTATGCATTCTCAACATATTTATTTTGCAAAAAACCTAAAGATCTTACTTAACAGTGTACAACAAAACAAAAAAATATTTTTTATTGAAATTTAATTTCTGCAATATTTACAACCTTTAAATAACTGGGGGAAATCAACCCATGGCAACAGTTTAAAAGTAGACCAATTCTGTGGGGAAAAACGCAGACTTGGCAACCCTGCATCCAACAAGAGCTGCTGGAGTTAATGTCTTTGCACACATGAGTACGAAATTTTCGTCCGACATTTTTGCACGTTAAAAAAAATACAGGTTATGTTAATAGAGTTTACACACTGCCTCTGAAACTTTCGTCCGTCATAAAATTTGGATCGTGTTTGATTTTCTGCATTTTCACATCCATAATAAGCATTTTGATAAGGATGGCGAATATGAGAAAACTAAAAAAAAAAAAAAAAACGCATACGAAAATCGGACTCAGTGTACAATGACCTTTAGATTTGAATGATCACGGGTCGAAAGTAAAGAGAGATGACAAAAATAGACTGGAGGATTTGTTGCAATCTTGTACTCAGTGACAACTATCTATTATAAGACGTGCTGCTCCCTTTACAAAATCGAAAGTAAAAGTAAACAGGCCGGTCGCGTTCGCCTCGCGCCTGCTCAATTTGTGATCCGCTGTGTAAATCCTTTTGCCGGCCGACCGGGAAAAGTCCCGGTCGTCCCGATTGCCACTCCGCCCCTGGTATAGGCTACAGGGCCGACCTTTCACGATGTTTCACCAGTCGTTTAATGGCCACTCCCCTTTTACCACCTGCAAAGCTGATACGAATATGTTTTACTTTTTTATTTACAACAAGATATATAGTATAAGGACAGGTATTCAGACCACAACTGAACGTTTGAAGAAAATTTAATGTTTTAAATATACCGGTATTGACGGTATTAGAAAATCCATGTCGTGGCGCAATCTCACACCGGTGATGACTATGACACCGGTGTACCGCCCACCCCTAAAGTATAGAATTAATTTTTTTACAAAACGGCCTATCATTTTACTAGATAAGGCCCTTATTCCTTGGCTGGGATCGTGAAGAGCACTTTGAAGCTGCACTGAAACGTTTGAACCTTCAACCCACTGATCCCCATAGAAGTGTCACTAAATGGAGAATAATCCTGGATTGAAGACACATCTTCCTTTTTCTTGCCTTCAGTATCATGTTCAATGTCATAAGTGCTTTATAGGAAGCACTTATGTTTTATATTCACTAGTAGTGGTTTAAAATGCGTTCTTTTCTGCAGATTATGCCATGGAGCATCTCCAGCAACTGTTAGATAAAGCTCAGGCTGCTGCTGGGAGGATGCTGAGGTTCTCCGTCTTCTACCGCAATCAGAGTCCTGAATACTTCCATCATGTCAGGTTAGTGTCATCTGTCATCCTTAGTCTCTCTGCTGCTCTCTACACACACACACACATATATATTCACTTTCCTTGACATCGGCTGACCATTCCTCAATGGTCGTGTAAAACAACACCCTTTGTACCTTGTCAAAAACAGCCCTGTTCACAGCGACCCGTTTCGGTGCAAGGCTCTTTAAATGATTATGAGCTACTGCTCACACTAGAGATGTTCCGATACCCTTTTTTCCTTCCCGATACCGATTCCGATACCTGGGCTCGGGGTATCGGCCGATACCGAGTACTAATCCGATACCTGGGTGTGTAATTGTATATACAGCTGTAGATAATACTAATAAATTATTTTATTGTGTGCTTCAGACTTATTCCTTAATAAAACAAATATACAGTGATATATACAGTGAACTAGAGTATTTTTATTATATGACATACATTTGACAGTAATATTTTTTCATATAGTTAGTATTAGGCTACTAATCTGGTTTTCTGACGTACATCAGCCCTGTTTATAACAGAGAAAATTTTGGCCAGAATTTGAAAGATTCTCACTAGATCTCGCAGCAACCTTATTCATTGTGCGGCATTTTCAAATGCTCCTCACTGCATCTCGCAGCAGTAACAGTGTTGAAAAATCAACGTTGACTCCCGAATAAAGCTGTTCGGGGTTTGTGCAAGTTTGTTTGCATTGCAGTCCAAGCTGATAAACGGTCAGCGCTGAGCAGCTCAAACGTGTCGTGTTAGTTTCACTTTCGTTTCGCGTTCCATTTTATGTTTCTCATCTGAGACAGAAATGGCAGAGCTTATGAGTTGAACAACGCGGTGGTCGCGCCAGTGTGACCGCTCACGAAAATTAGTAACACTGGCAGAAAAATTGGTCACAGTCTGGAGCCCTTTAATATTACCGCAAGTGTCCCGCACGCTTCAGTACAAGGAGTAAACAAACCACGCGCCTGTACAATTCATTAACACAGAACCACGCATTAATTCATATTTAAACAGTCGGTTTTGACTTAATATTAGTCCATATCACGATTTGATTTAAGTGTAATGAACTACCTTTGATTAATGCATCAAACTTTGACAAATTCCGTGACGTTCCGCGTTAAACTGTAAATTCCATTTTGACTGGATTCCGCGATTCCGTCCGTGTTTTCGGCATCGCAGAAATCATAAAGCCCTACATATGAGACATGCCGCCCTTTTAGCGGACAAACTGCTAGCACATTTGTATTTCTTCTTCGCTGCTCTAAACAGTGGTTGCTTGTGGCAACACTGTTTGCATTCTGAGCCGCGAAGAAGAACTGGCTTCTGATTTGCTAGCGGGAATAACTTATATCTTAAGAAAATGGTATCGGATCGGTACGTGGCTTCAAGTACTCGCCGATTCCGATGCTAGATTGTTTTGTGGTATCGGCGGCATTTCCGATACTAGTATCGGAATCGGAACAACCCTAGCTCACACCGCCCCTCTCTTCCATTTTTTTCCCATCTATGTGCATTCGGTGGCGTGTTACCATCAGAAACAAAACTAATCCACTGCATCTAGTGGCGCCGATGTCGGGAGAAAATGAAAACTTTTATGTTCACTTCTACATTTAAATACAAAACACCTGCATTGCTTACAAGACATTTTCATCACGACAGCTGCTCGAGCGCAGAGAAAATAGCGGACAATGTACAACTGGCTGAGAGAAATATGCAAAGACAGGACAGTCCATCAGCGGTTGTGGGCGGGGCTTGTGCAATATGATTTCATACTGCTCAGAAAATCAAAACGGCTTGATAATTGAAACAGTGTAGGTTTTTAGGGGATTAAATGCACAATATGTAAGTTTTCACTGTTAGAGGGTGCATATTCAAAACAAACAAATAAACAAAGGCGTAGTTTGATGATGCCGTGATTGAGTGTGGAATCATGGGAGTTGCTGTCTTCATCCCCACAGCCGATGCAATCCGACAGGACTTGGGTAGAAATCATGTCAATGGATGAGCTAATGTATTAAAGACTTGTTAAGGTCATTGTAGTATGAAGCAGGATGAGGCTGGAAGTCGTGAAAGTGAAAAGAGGACACTGGAGCGAATGCTAATGAAGGTTAAATGCGATATGCGGCTCGAAAGCAGCAGAGCTTTTATTAGGCCAAAGTCGACCGCTTCCGCTTTTTCTGGTCCTGCGTATGTAAGAAAAGCAGCGCTGTTTTATCATACTAGATACATTTGAGTGTGTTGAAAGTTCTGTTATGAAGCCTGTCTAATAAAATACATCTTAGAAGCATAACATCTTAAAGTGTCTTTGGGGTCCATGTTTTCTACCCAGTACAATTGCTTATTTCTCTGGATTTAAACATTCTTAGCAACATTTGGGATAATGTAAGTACACAAGTCAGCAAAATATTAGGGCTGGCAGTTTAATGCGTTAACTTAATTAAAATATTTTAAAGCGGTCAACACACTGGCCCCGCCCTCACTGCTCTCCAAAGGCAAAGCGCAGTTACTACACATTTATCAAAATTGAGTTAAGGCTTAAAATGGACTTTGTGACAACTGTTTTGTCTTGTGGCAAAGTCTCCTGGTTCAATTTTGTCCCGTTTCAGAGAAACGAGAGTGGCAACATGTTTGACTAGCTGTTGTAAAAACTTTTGTAAAGGCATTTTTCTCAGGTTCAGTGTTCGCATAGTTACTGCACTTTGCCTTTGGAGGGCAGCTCAGACCTCCACATCGTCTTATATATATTTCTTGAATCTTGAATATTGAATATTAATGCAATTAAGACCTAAAATTCAAGATATTCGTGCAAAATATGGCCCTGTAGCCTATGATTTGTCTCATATTCATATATATCACATATCACATGGGCAGCAAGAACAATATTACACTAGTGCTGATTTTGTCCTGATCTTAAATGTGATTAATAAGTTGATATTGTGTTATATTTTAAACACAGTATTATGTGTTTTTTTCTCAAATTGCAGAGAACATATTACCTTTAAGCCATAGCAGAATTGTTGCGCCATCTCCGAGCAACACAGCTGTGTTTAGTTTCTGAATAAATGAATCAAAAATCCTATATAGTCTGTCTTTAAAAAAAAATAAAATGTAAAAATATTGATTACTCTACATGTCTCTACATAGATCAGAGTGTGGAGGTGCAATGCTCCCATCTTTCAAAGACAACAGTGGAAGTCACGGTTCTCCCATCAACGGAAAGCTACACGGCGTTTTCCTCAGCTGCAACACAGAGTTTGACACAGGCCTCCCTCCCAAAGACTCCCCGTATGGCCCTCTGCGCTTCCAAATTTCCGCCGATCGCCTCCTGAATCCGAATACAAACCTCTACTTTGCTGACTTCTACTGCATGTACACAGCATACCATTATGTAGTGCTGGTGCTGGCCCCTGCTGGATCGGAGGGGGATAGCTTTTGCAAGAGCCACCTTCCGCGACTGGACCTGTCAACCAATCCCTTCCTGACGTACACGCCCGGAGACGTACCGGTCTTCTGTCACGCCAGTGACATCATTCTGGAAGTGTTGTACACCGAGCCATTGCTTTTGGAGCACGGCATACTCGCTCAGATCAGCGGCCGCCACCAGCTCATGAGCCTTTCCACTGCAAACGCCAAAAAAGACCCAAGCTGTAAGGTGTGCAACATCAGCGTGGGCCGCTGAAGTGTCAATGACAGCTGTCACTGGAAGTGCACCTGGAAACCAGACCATGAGAACCACTGGTCTGAGAATCTGAGAATCTGAATAAATATTAAAAAAGGTGGTATTTGGAAATTTTAAAATACGCCAAAGGCATTGCACAAAAGAGGCACGAAAAAATAGCAAGAACATGAAAAATGAATGAGGTCATGATAGTCTGGCTATTAGTCTAGCCACTTGTTGACACCAAGCCATATGATCTGTGAGTCAACTATTCAGATCTTAAAGAGACAGTTCACCCAAAAATATTTCATCACTGTCTTTTAAAACCTGTGGTATTACAATAAGGAGGAAATGCAACTTAAAAGTGGTCTGTGTGACTAGTGTTCTATTTTGAAAGACTTCTGAAGCCATATGATAACTTGTTTGAGTCAGTCTCAGCCCTCATTCTCCTCATGTTCGTGTACTGTAAATCAGCTTCTTTAAGAGTATATATAAATCATATTTAGTGATAACATTATTGAGTTGATTGTAATTCATTTAGTTCTTTTTTTAAGGGTTAGTTGACCCAAAAATGAAAATTCTGTCATTAATTACACACCATCATGTCGTTCTAAACTTGTAAGACCTTCGTTCATCTTCAGAACACAAATTAAGCTATTTTTGATGAAATCCGAGCTTTCTGACTCTGCATAGACAGCAAGTCAACTGACACGTTTAAGACCCAGAAAGGTAGTAAGGACATTGTTAAAATAGTCCATGTGACATCAGTGGTTCAACCATAATGTTATTAAGCCACGAGGATACTTCTTGTGCACAAAGAAAACAAAAATAATGACTTTATTCAACATTTTTTCTCTTCCTTCGTTAGTCTTTGACTGCCTTGAACGTGTCAGTTGCATTGCTGTCTACACAGGGTCAGAAAGCTCTCGGATTTCATCAAAAATATCTTAATTTGTGTTCTGAAGATGAACGAAGGTCTTACAGGTTTGGAAAAACATGAGGGTGAGTAATTAATGACAGAATTTTCATTTTTGGGTCAACTATCCCTTTAAGTCATTTGAGATATCACCTGTAATCAGTATGAATTTCATTTGTCTTTGTGTCGGAATTATATATATTTATGTATGTATGTTAAATTAATTGTACAGAATGCTTTAACAAACAATAAAACACTTCTGAGTGTATCTGCATGTTACTTTTGTAGGTTGTTTGTGTGAAAATTAGATTTCAGTCCAGCTCTGAACTAGTTTTATGCATTTATGCAAGTTTTATGTTATTTTATGTATCTTCAGTTTTTCAGTATTTCAATGCATTGAAATTTTCAAATAATATAAGTGATGTCACTAAGTCACAGAGCACATAGCAGCCATTATAGGTATAGTTGACCCAAAAATAAAAATTACATCATGATTTACTCACCCTCAAGCCATCCTAGATGTGTATGACTTTCTTCTTTTAGTCGAATATAATTGGAGTTATATAAAAAAATGTCCTGGCTCTTTCAAGCTTTATAATGGCAGTGAATGGGTGTTGAGATTTTGAAGTCCAGTAAAGTGCATCTATCCATCATAAAAAGTGCTCCACACGGCTTCAGGGTATTAATAAAGGCCTTCAGAAGTGAATCGATGCATTTGTGTAAGAAAAATATCCATATTTAGAACTTTACAAACCATAATCTCTAGCTTACGGCAACTGTCTTATGCAGGTTCACGAGAGAGGGGCAAGTAGCAAAAGCTCTTTTTGAGAAATTGCTGGTAACGTGAGAACCAAGGTTTGTTTACAGCAAAGGAAAACCAATCTCCTCTTGGCATAAATCGAAATTGTTTACAGTTTATAGAGATTACGGTTTATAAAGTTTTAAATATGGATATTTTTCATACACAAATGCATCGATTCGCTTCAGAAGGTCTTTATTAACCCTCCGGAGCCATGTGGAGCACTTAATATGATGGATGGATCCACTATTTTGGCCTTCAAAATCTCAACACCCATTCACTGCCATTATAAAGCTTGGAAGAGATACATTTTTAAAAATAACTCTGATTGTATTTGTCTGAAAGGAAAAAGTCATATACACCTTGGACGGCTTGGGGGTGACTAAATCATTAGGTAATTTTCATTTTTGGGCAAACTATCGCTTTAAATTACTGTTACAGATTGACAAACCTCTGTGGTAATATCCAATGTCTGCATCTAACATAATCTGATCAGGGCTGATTATGAACAGGCCATTCATAATCAGACTGAACAAGCGCTGATCTCTCTGTCTGTCTGTCTGCAGCTGAGAGCGCAGGATTTATCTGTGCTGCAGCCCGGCACGTCCTTAACACTTTCACAGAGATAAATCATTTACAACACAAGCTCTCAATTTCCCTACCAGCAGCAATGATTTCTTTACGGCTTCTGCAAAGCATTTTGCACAGCAGTGTGTCCTGGAGGTCAAATTAAAGATATCAGTTGCGGTTAGTTTTCCACTTAAAATGCAATGGTAGCCACAAATCTAAAACATGCATAAATGAACAAACCTCTCAAACTGCATAAACGTTTCCAATCAAGGGTTCCCACGTCAATCCAAAGGCCTATGTCAGGTACCAATCCAGGGAATTAATAGATTTAAATGGATTATACTTAGTGGGCAAGACAGAAACGTCCTGGGATTTGAATGAACCTCCTTGATCCTAGTTTGTGTCCTGTATGAAATGGTTTTAGCTAGCATTTGTCACCCAACTGGACACCATAAATGTGATGCTGGACCACAAAACCAGTCATAATCAAAAAAATAAATAAATATAAAAATAAGAGATTTACACATCACCTAAAAGATGAATAAATAAGCTTTCCATTGATGGTTTGTTAAGATAGGACATTATTTGGCTGAGATACACTCTCAAAAATAAAGGTTCTTTAAAAGGTTTTTCACAGCAATGCCATACAAGAAACATTTTTGGTTCCACAAAGAACTATTCAGTGAACCGTCTATTTATTATCTTTTTATAATCTGAAGAACAATCTTTTGCCACAAAGAACCTTTTGTGAAACAGAAAGGTTCTTCAGATGTTAAAGGTTCTTTATGGAACCATTTAGACTAAAAGGTTCTTCTATGGCATGGTGAAGCACCTTTATTGTTAAGAGTGTACAACTGTTTGAAAATCTGCAATCTGAGGGTGGAAAACTATTTAAACATTGAGAAAATCACCTTTAAAAGTTGTCCAAATGCAGTTCTTAGCAATGCATATTACTAATCAAAAACTACCTTTTGATATATTTATGGAAGTAAACTTACAAAATATCTTCATGGAACATGATCTTTACTTAATATCCTAATGATTTTTGGCATAAAAGAAAAATTGATCATTTTGACCCATAAAATGTATTTATGACTATAGCTACAAATATACCTGTGCTACTTATGACTGGTTCTGTGGTCCAGGGTCACAAATAATAAAACACATGTTATACTATTTTAGGCTGTTCTCAACCACAGAAACCTTCTTTGAGACAAAACAGCAATAGATAAACGCAAGAGAAAATAACCAGTAGGAAGCAAGTTCATTATTCTTTATTTTATATAATAAAATATTTACTTTAAAAACTTTAAAGTTACCCACAGTATGAAAGTGTTTTATAAACATGCTAAAGTGCTCAACCTTACAAAAATAAATAGCACATTCCTAAGATAACTTAACATGTCCACAGTATGTGTGTTGATTTGCCAAGTATTACAAATAAGTTTATAAAATACATTGAGACCACTCTGTGATCGTGGCACAGTTTTTTTTTCAGTCAGTACGTGCCAAACAGGTCAGCAAGCTAATGACAAAGTGCAAAGTTTATAGTTTTAGGGTTTGTACAGCCAGTTATTAGAAAACAGCACACCCAGTCACACCTCACAAACATGAATACAGTAGTTTTCTCCATTGTTATTGTCCCAGTGAGCAGCACCGAACGCAGCAGGTAAGAAAGACACGCAGAACTCGATGCGCTCGCCCGGATCTATCAGCTCAGGGACGCCGATGTTAAACTCAAACACATCAGTTCCAGGTTCCCCGTAACTCTGCTCCAGATAAGTACACGGCACATCCTTGTAACTGCGCCAGGTGTCGAAAGTTATACGGATTTGCACCGCTTTCTCAAAACAAATGTTCTTAACGCGCACGGTGCCCAAAATGCAGCATTTGGTGACATTACAGCTCTCCAACACCACCATGTGATCCTGAAGCCGACTTCTGAACGCTTGGAAATCTCTACAAGGCTGTTCGAAGCCGAGTCTCAACCTTGAAGTATTATTAACAACCTCCTTAGTGCAGCCCAACTTCTTCAGTCTTGGTATCTTCACCGGTTCTCTTGGGATTTTGTCCTCTTTCTCGGAGAACAGCCGCACCGTGATGAGGGAAAGTCCTTTGGCGTCTGCGAACGCGACGCGTTTTTCTCTGCGGCTGCTTTTGGCGGTGATGAGGCCTGTCGAAGGGGAGTGTCTGTACCCAAACACCGGCTGATGGGAGATGCAGGGCCGCAGGGGTTTGGGGGAAGACACGCCGAGCAGGTGGTTGATGTTTGGGGATCCTCTACACCTGAAACTCACGCTCATGTCCACGGACCTCACAGGTGGGGCAAACCTCGACATCACACTGGAGGTACAGAAATATGAAGAAATCATGATTTTCATGTTTGTTTTTACTTTATGGTTTCATTTTACACCACTTAATTCAAGTTTTCCATTAGCTTTTCAGCCGTTTGTAATGTTTACACTTACAAACAGTACTTTCTAGTCAGAAACATGTTTCAGAACAGCTGTTTTTTTCAGAAATATTGTTGATTCTAACACTTTCCATGACTTATCCAGACCTTGAAACCACACTTCTTCATTGTTATTCAGTATTTCCAGGTTTTCAGTGACTGTGGTTAACCCTTTATCTTAATCAGACAATAAACTTACTTTGCACAAGTCATCTTCAGCATATAATTGTAAAACCGTCCTTCAGAATTATTTTCTTCTCTTCCAAAGTAGTCACACGCTTTAAATTCAGCTGATGCTGTAAAACACAGACATAGGTGGTTTTAACAATTTTACACAAGTTAGTAAATCAATCTTTTTTTAATAAAATTTGAAATACAAAAAAATCTTACTGTGCTTTCATTTTGAGCATGGGAATATCCGATGAAATGCTTAGAAACTTTTTTTGTTTAATTGTATTGAAGGACACAAGTTTGTGATGTCTTGGACTACCTGCTCAGCTGAGCTGCAGGAAGCATTGTGTGAAAGCTTACATCACTTCATCTTTTATAGTAGCTTGAGCCCTCCTCCAAACTCGGGCCAATGAGATTTGCAAAGACCGGATAGGACTTAACCAGCTATTTATGACCTGATCTGTGGGCTAAAGAGTAGGAGATTAAATCCTAGGGCAAATACATTAGAATACTTGACAAATATCAGGAACAAAAATTTAAAAATCATTAGGATTTTAGGTTAGCATTCATATGAATGCTTGGGGAAAACAGCTATATTGCAGTTTCCTTTAAATTTAAAATTGTTAAAATATTTATTATATTTTATTCTTTTGCATTTTGCAGGTGACTTAAGTACTCCTAAATAGTCCAGCGTGACAAATTAATTAATTTTTTTTAAGGTATAAACACACATGAAAATAGCAAAACTTAACTACTTAAATTTGATTTATAACCTAAATAAATAAGTTCAAAATTGCTGTTTTTTGCTCCCACCATTCACACTATGCAAAAAAAATAAAAATAAATAAGTGTGTATATATATATATATATATATATATATATTTATATATATAGTAAAAAAAAAAATAATGATCACAGAACAATACTAGTAGCAATCTGAAAAATTGAAAAAAATCATGGCGCATTTTATTTTGCAGAAATTTTATTTGCAAAGACAGTGATGCTATTTCTATTTGATGTGATTTATGTAATGGTGAAATCAACATAATTATGCCTTAGGACAGGGAGGAAAAGCTTGAAAACTAAAAACTCCTCAAGGCCATCTACCCATAAAACAACCCAGTGAGCATGATTTTTACCCTCATTAGGCTTTCATTTTTCATGCTTGAGGTTCTTTAACAAAGACATAAAGCAAGAGAGAACATTACCATTGCTGCCATATCAGACCTGTAGTTTGGCACGTAGCGCACATAAATGTGGTTTGAACCCTTGCCAATCACAGCCTCAAATACAGAAATGCCAAACTGACTCAGTGACGGTTTGCTTAACTAATTCTAGTTAAAAGCAGAAATAACTTAGTAATGGAAAGCAATGCAAATGATGCACTTGTAAAGAAAGAAAATGGTATAATATAGTTGAGGTCAAAAGTTTACATCTTGCAGAATCTGCAAAATGTTAATTGTTTTACCAAAATAAGAGGGATCATGCAAAATGCATGTTATTTTTTATTTAGTACTGACCTGAATAAGATATTTACATAAAAGATGTTTACATATAGTCCACAAGAGAAAATAATAGTTACATTCATAAAAAGTTTACATACACTTGATTCTTAATACTGTGTTGTCACTTGAATGATCCACAGCTGTGTTTTTTTGTTTAGTGATAGTTGTTCATGAGTCTCTTGTTTGTCCTGAACAGTTAAACTGCCTGCTGTTCTTCAGAAATATACTTTAGGTCCCACAAATTCTTTGGTTTTTCAGCATTTTTGTGTATTTGAACCCTTTCCAAAACTAGGCGTATTTACAGATTCATAAAACGTTGGCAATGTTTACAAAAGTCGATTAAAAAGTATTGCGAAATGACGGCGTTTCCATTAACCGATGTTATGCCACTAAAACTTATTTTTTTCCTCTTGCGATAAGTCATGGCAACAGATTTTAGTTGGATTTTGGCTATATTTAATCGAATGTGACCTGTAAATGCGAAAAAAAAAAAGTTTTCATTGCTGTTTTGCGAAATACTTATTTTTTAAATTGCCTGAAAAACCACCTTATGCGAGCGTAAAAACTTTTTTGCGATATATGGGAGTTTTTGTGCAGTTGACAGGTTTCTATTAGGCATATTTTCAATTCGCAACTTCAATTTCGCAAATTAAAGGGTAATGGAAATGCAGCTAAAGACTGTAGGTTAAGATGCACACTGATGAAATGTGGCGCGCTGGTAGTTGATGGCTGAGTAACGCGAGAATCTACGAGACCAGGTGCATAATCTAAGATGGCGGCCCACTGCTGCTAGACATTCAGCAAACAACTTTTTCCCCTCTCTCTTTTTTGGTCGTTCCTCTCCCTCTATCTCTCTTTTTTTTTTTCCCTTTCTCTCCCGTTTTGAAAACCGGACCATACCGTATTTACATCCCGTTTCTAAACTGGACCATAACGTTTTTGCAATCTGGATTACCTTGAGGAATACATCGACACGCACTATAACAAACTTTACAGCACCATGAACAAGGATAACGCAGATGACAACAAAAAAAGTAAAGGCAACCTCACTCCAAACTACAAGAGACCCCGTCCCAGCTCACTTTCCAGCACAGGTACACCATCCACATCACCAAAACCGCCGTGCTGCACTGAGGTAAGCGACATTTTACTCTCCATTGAAAATAAACTTTCCGGACTCGATGCAAGGATCGCGCTAATAGAAGTAATACATAAGGATTTTCAAGAACTACGGCACAGTTTAGAATTCAGTCAAGAACAGATAGACACTCTCACCAAGGAAAATAACTTTTTAAAGGACTCCGTTCACACTCTTACAGCCGAACTCACCTCCGTGGTTTCACAAAACAAAGCGATGAAAGAAAGCATTCTGGACTTACAATCACGTAGCATGAGGGACAATTTAGTTTTTACAGGCATCCCGGAACAAACCCCAGACGATCCCGAAAAATCAGTAAAGGACTTCATGATTAAACAACTCAAGTTACCAGCCGATACTGTACAGAACATCACTTTTCACCGCGTGCATCGGATCAGATCTCAAAACAATAACAATCGCCCACGTCCAATCATCGCAAAATTCGAACATTACAAACAAAAAGAACTGGTTCAGAGGCAAGGCAAACAACTCAAAGGCACAAACTACGGACTCAATGATCAATACCCAAGGGACATACTGGAACGTCGCAAACACCTCTTCCCAATCAGAAAACAAATGATGAATGAAGGAAAAAAGGCAATCATCTCTGTGGACAAACTTTACATAAATGGACAGTTATATCGTGACAGAGGCATTACTCCCTGGCTTTTCTGATTTTTCTTTTCTTTTTTTTCATCCCCATTTCAGAACTAGCAAATAACTGATGATTATAAATAATCTATCCTTACCTCACTCCCCAGTATCCCTCTCTCTTCCTTCTCCTCCTCCTCCTCCTCCCTCTTCTCCTTCCATCAGTCTCCACCTTTCATTTTATATCATTTAATGTAATATATATTGCACCTAGATCTCACGCCCCCCGAACCTATTTACCTTATCTCACACTGTTTTTTTTTTTTTTTTATGGTCTTTGTTTTGCTGCTGTTGTTGTTGTTGTTGTTGTTGTGGTTGTTATTGTTATTTTGCTACATACACACTGTCATTTGGGTTTCTTCAGTTACATTAGCTTGTCAACAACATCAAAATGTCATGCACACACATGTACACACGGTAAATGTATACACTCTATTATATGCACACTCAGCTACACACACCACTCATACATCTTTACAGTAATTTCAATTTCATAACATGTCTATCAATTTTCTAACCTGGAATGTCCGTGGAATTGGCTCTCAATCAAAGAAGGTCAAAGTCTTGAATCACTTAAATAAACTACAAGCTGACATATGCCTTTTACAGGAAACACATCTATCAGATTCAGATCAAGATAAAATCAAATCATCCGAATACAATCAGTTATTCTCAGCTCACTACAATACAAAACAAAGAGGAGTATGCATTCTAATAAATAAAAAAATCCCATTTGTTCATAATACCACTGTTATAGACCCAGAGGGACGATTTATTATCATAAACATCTCAATCAATAATAGACCAGTTACAATTGGCAATCTATATGGCCCAAACTCAGACGACCCATCTTTTTTTCAAAACTTCTTTTCCACCATTTCAAATCTTTCTAATTGTCCAGTCATAATAGCAGGGGATTTCAATACAGTTCTTAACCCAGCAATAGACCGATCAAATAATTCAAGTAATAGACGCCTTTGCCAGTCAGCAGAAATCATAAAACAGTTCATGAGTGATTTTGGTCTTGGCGATAGTTGGCGATTACAACATCCAAATGTTAAAGAATACTCGTTTTTCTCACCGGTCCATCATACATATTCCCGTATTGATTTTTTTCTCACTAGTAATTCTCTCTTATCAAATATTTCAGAATCAAAAATCCATCCTATTGTCATTAGTGACCATGCCCCAGTAACATTAAAATGGAACAGAACTGAATCTCATAACCCTATTACCAGATGGCGGTTTAACATATCTCTCCTGAAAGATCCAGATTTTGACAGTTATTTTAAAAGGGAGTGGGCTTTCTTTCTAGAAATGAATGACTTCTCTGAATCATCTCCCTCCCTTTTGTGGGAAACAGGAAAAGCAGTACTTAGAGGGAAAATAATTTCATATTCCGTTTACAAAAAAAAAAAGGAAAAAGAACAAGAAGCAGAATTGGAACAAAAAATAAAACAACTTCAAAATATCAATATAAACAATCCAACAGAAGAAACGCAAAACAAATTAAGAGAATACAAATTAAAACTAAATTCAATAATTAACAAACACACTCAATTTTTGATTCATAGGCTTAGGCAAGAAGAATTTCATCATAGTAACAAATCTGGCAAATATTTGGCAAATCAACTTAAACAAAACAAGGAAAAAGCAACCATTTCAGTTATTGTAGACTCAGCAGGGAAATCTACCAACTCACCTGATGAAATCAAGCATATCTTTCAAAATTTCTACAGCAAATTATACTCAGCAGAAAAAGACCCAAATCAGAATGACATCAACTCTTTTCTCAATAGTATCACTCTGCCACAACTGAATGAACACCAAAAAAATAGCCTTGAATCTCCCATAACACAACATGAACTTCATACAGCATTGCAACATATGCCTAATAATAAAGCACCAGGTCCTGATGGATTCCCTGCTGAATTCTACAAACACTTTTGGTCCACTTTATCACCACTCTTTTTCAGAATGTTAATTGAGTCACAACAAAAATTAAAACTACCAACAAGCATGAATACAGCTACAATTTCACTTCTCCTCAAACCAAATAAAGATCCCAAATTACCATCAAGCTACCGTCCCATCTCTCTGATCAATGCTGACATTAAAATCATCACTAAAGTATTAGCCTACAGAATTGAAAAGGTCATATCATCTATAATACATCCAGATCAAACCGGTTTCATTAAAGGAAGACTAGCATCCACCAATACACGCAGACTATTCGACTTAATGCATTATTCTTCAAATCATAAAGAAAAAACCATCATAGTCACTTTAGACGCAGAGAAGGCATTTGATAGGGTAAACTGGAAATTCCTGTTTTCCACATTAGAGAGGTTTGGTTTCGGGGAGTCATTCATTAATTGGATCAAAATTTTATATACATCACCTTCAGCCACTGTTATCACCAATGGACTAACATCACGTAGCTTCACACTGCACCGGGGTACTAGACAAGGATGCCCACTTTCCCCCTCATTATTTACCATTTTTATTGAACCACTGGCAGCAGCCATCCGTCAAAACAGTTACATTAAAGGAATTCAAACATTAAACATACAGCACAAAATCAGCCTTTACGCAGATGACATACTATTATATTTACAAGATCCTCCATCATCATTACAAGAAACAATTAAGCTTATTGATTCATTCTCTCATATTTCCGAATACTCGGTCAACTGGAGTAAATCATCTATTCTCTCTTTAAACCATAAAAGCTTGGATGTGACATCTCAAATATCACCTATCCCTTTCTGCACCAATCACATCACATATTTAGGTATTAATATTTCCCCTAGGCTGTCAGACCTAGTTAGTCTTAATTTCACCCCATTACTCAAGAAAATAAATGACGATCTTCAACGTTGGATGAATTTACCACTATCCATTATGGGCAGAATATCAGCAATAAAAATTACTATACTCCCTAAAATAAACTACTTATTTTCAATGATTCCAATACAACCCACCCTCATCTGGTTTAAATCTCTGGACTCAATCATTACCAAATTTTACTGGAAAAATAAGACCCCTAGAATTAAATTGACTACTCTACAGAAACCCAAAACACAAGGAGGATTGGAAGCACCACACTTCTACCACTACTTTCTGGCTAATCAGCTTCAATATATATATAAATGGATTCACCCAAATACATTAGAATGCACATGGCTAGATATTGAGCAAACAATTTGTAAAGACATTAGCACTTCAGATTTACCATTTATGACTCAGACAATCAAAAAACACTCCTGTTTTAAATCACCAACTATAGCAACAGCTCTGACAGCCTGGTGGAAATTTCACCAGTTAACAAACACTCCACTTGCATCATCAAAATTCACCCCCATTTGGAATAACCCAGATTTTACAATTAATAAAAAGCCACTTAACATGCGCACATGGGCTGAGAAGGGCATCACACAACTTCAGCACATCTTTCAAAGTAATAATCTGGCTTCCTTTTCACACTTGGTCCAGAGATATGGCATCAGGAGTGATAGTTTTCTGGAATATCTACAACTCAAATCATCTATCCAATCAAAAATCAATATTCGGACTGTCAATCTTGACCTTTCACCATCGATTTTAGAATTAATTAATATTTCATCCTCAAAAAAGCTTCTCTCCAAAATATCTAAAATAATAATAAAATCAGACAACACAATAAGTCTACCAAATACGAAATGGGAATCAGACCTATCTATCACTCCTGATGCTGATTTCTGGACACAGATTTGCAAAAATATCTATTTCATGACAAAAAATCCCAATTTGCAACTTATACAGTACAAGGTACTTCACAGATCTCACCTAACCGGACAAAAATTGTTTAAAATGGGATTCTCTTCAGAAACATGTTCACATTGCACCCAAAATAACCCAGACACATATATACACGCCCTTTGGAATTGTACTCCAATTAAAATATTTTGGGAAAATGTCATTGAATCACTATCCATCACTATGGGATGTCACATCCCAGTTTCTCCATCACTCTGTTTACTAGGCGATATATCTGTAATCAGTTTAAATAATGTTAACAGTCAATTACTCCTAGTGGCACTAGCTATCGCCAAGAAAACTATCCTCATGAACTGGAAATCAAGAAGTTCCATACATATCGCATCCTGGAAGAATTTATTAATTGATTACATTTCGATGGAAAATCTTTCCAGTTCATTTTACAGTACTACAGATGAATTACACCCCTTTTGGTCATCTCTCCTTACCCTCCAACAGTCATAAATCTGTTGACCTTCTTTGTCTGAGACCAACCCCTAAAAAGCATCATCACCTATCTGTGTTAATTTGAATATTAATATTTGAGTGTTTTTGGGATAAGTGGAGGACAACAGCAAGGTTAACCAATTAATAATTATGTGTATATGCGTGCAGGTATGCGTATATGAATATGTGTGTGTATGGGCTTGGGTGTATGTATGTATATATATATATGTGAGTATGTGTATGTATGTGTATACATATACCCGCCTAATATTACTATTATTATTATTATTATTATTATTATTATTATTATTATTATTATTATTTATAGTTAGATGTATGTGTGTATGTATGTGTGTATATATATATGTGTGTATGTATGTATATGTATATGTGTGTGTATGTATATGTGTATGTATGTATGTATGTATATATATATGTATATGTATGTGTATGTGTATGTATGTATGTATGTGTATGTATGTATATATATATATATATATATTAGGGCCGGGACTCGATTAAAAAATTTAATCTAATTAATTAGAGGCTTTGTAATTAATTAATCGAAATTAATCGCATTTTAATCGCATGTAAATATTTGACCTGAGAACAGTGAGAATTAAGATTTTTACATGGATTTTTAGTATACCGTTGAATAATGACTGAATACATAAGCTTAAGCAACAAAATATTGTTTATTTTTGTTCAACCAAGTCCAACAGACCAGTGCAAGATTGCCATTATGTGTAACAAGAGGCACGTTCTTTAACCAGTCTTTCATTCCGAGAACTCTTGTGTTTGCTTAATTATGCATTTAAACGTTAATGACCAAACACCAAACCTATCATTATAAATGTTGCTGCACATGGAATATAAGGCATTTAACATTTAAAAAATAGTTTTTATCAGATTACACACTGATTATTTATCACTCAAACCCCTTTCTCTACCTATCCGTTGGTCGCGTATATCCTCCATGTTTGTAGTTTTTTAACACTTTTTATGCGTGTTTGTAGTTCTAATCGAATCCTCGTTCAGGGCGCAGTGTGTTGCGGGCAATATTAACAGTTAAGAGTGTGCATTGATCGTTAAGTAGTAGACCATCCGGGAATCTATGGAATACTTTTTAAACATACTACGATTTAGGACAAACAATACTATTTAGGACGGACGCAGCTTCTTTGGTATAAGTTCTTTGGCTTGTCTGAACGCTAGTTTGTGCTCCAGTATAATCGGTCCGCCGAAACTCATCCTGTGAGAAACGTTCCACGGTGCAAAACTTAGTGCGATTAAAATGCGTTAAAAAAATTTAACGCGTTATTTTTGTGTAATTAATTAATCTAAATTAACGCGTTAAAGTCCCGGCCCTAATATATATATATATTTTTTTTTTTTCTCCTCCTCTGTTTTTTTTTTTTTTTTGGGGGGGGGGGATCTGGTCACCGCAGGGCTACGTCATCCAGGTCCATGACTAATGTGGTGAATTTGAAATATGGGTGGGTGGGGGCCGGGGGCGTGTATCCCCGCTCCTTTTCACCTGAGCTTGCGTCTCAGGGACCTCTTTCCCTGGCTGGTTCTGGCCTGCATGTCTCACTATTTTAATGCACCATCTATTAGCTGTAATACAAACACACCTATTGGAATGCTCAATTTAGATTTTATATATTTATATAAAAGTAGGACTATAAAGAAAAAAGAAAAAATGTGCGAATATATACACATACATATAGGGTAGGTGGGCTGTGTGGGTGGGTCAGGTCCTTGGCCTGGGCTGCCCTCACATCTTGCCTTTTTAATGCATCACAAATTAGCCGAAACACATAATCCTCTACACATCTACACACTTAATAATTATTATATATATATATACATATATATATATATTAAAAATAATAGTAAATAAATAAATCTCTATAAATTACAAACATATAAGGAAGGTGAGGCATGTAGATGCTGACGGGATGGCTAGGGTTTTGAGGGACGGGTGGGGGGCCTTTGGGCCCTGCTGCTTTTTCCCTCCGGCACTAAAGTTCATACGTGGCGTGTGGTGGCCATGGGGGGGATCAGAGGCAAGCCAGGGGAAGGAAAAGGCAAGAGGGGAAGGGAAAAAGGGAGAAGGAAGGGGAAGAAGGAGAAAGAGGGGGAGGAAAAAAGAAAAAAAGAAAATCAATATTATTGTTATTATTATTGTTATTATTATTATTATTTATTCTCATTCTTATTTTTTAAAGTTATAATTCAATACAAAATTATAATATTACTTGCCTTTCTGATTGTCCTCCACCCTTTCCAGATCTCCATAAATCTCCTACTTGTTGTTATTATTATTGTCATTTTTTATTATTATTGTTGTTGTTATTGTTGTTATAGTAATTATGGATATTATTATTGCTATTAATATCTGATATCTTCAAGGGCTTCCTTTTTTTTTTTTTTTTATCTGTTATTACTATTATTACTACTACTATTATTATTATTATTATTATTATTATTATTATTAATCTGTTAGACATTATTTCACCTAGGTACTACCTCTCCCACCTCAAGTTGCAATAACTGGCTCACATGCGCAGGCATTCACATACACACATGATCATAATTGTTCACAGATATAGAAATACATGCACTGTTATATGGATGCACTTATAATATTGGATATCACTATATATGTTGAAATTGAGTGTGTATCTGGCTTCTTTATCTAAATAATGTCATTCTTTTTTAATTTAATTATTCTGTTTTTGTTACGTGTTATATGTTTAGTGTAATACTGTCACATTCACAACTTGCAACATCTCGTTTATTTAATTCGTTTTTGTTACGTGTTATATGTTTGGTGTAATATTGTCACATTCACAACTGGCATAAAAAAAAAAAAAAAAAAAAAAGATGCACACTGATGCTTCAGAAGTAAAAATGATGCATTAAGGGGGTGAAAACTTTTTTTTAATTTGAAGATCAGGATAAATGTAACTTATTTTGTCTTCTGGGAAACATGTAAGTATCTTCCTTAGCTTCATAAGGGCAGTACTAAATGAAAACACATTATATTTAGGCAAAATAAGAAAAATGTACACATCTTCATTCTGTTCAAAAGTTTTCAACCTCCGGCTCTTAATGCATTGTTTTTCCTTCTGGAGCATCAGTGAGTGTTTGAACCTTCTGTAATAGTTGTATATGAGTCCCTCAGTTGTTCTCTCTGTGAAAAGATGGATCTCCAAATCATACAGTCATTGATGGAAAGGGTTCAAATACACAAAAATGCTGAAAAACCAGAGAATGTGTGGGACCTGAAGGATTTTTCTGAAAACAGCAGGCAGTTTAACTGTTCAAGACAAACAAGGGGCTAATGAACAACTATCACTGAACAAAAACACAGCTGTATACTAAAGAAGCAGATATTGGCATAAACATTGCAGTATTTCACACGGAAGAGTCATAAATAGTCTGTGTAAAATCACAGTGACATGATCAGACATGTAGATTCTTGGGGTGTCATTTGTGAAAGCATCAAACTAAAAACATTACAGAGTTTGAATGAGAGACAACTCTGGATGTGACATGTCTGACTTGTTTTTTTTAAGATGAAAATGCATAATGAATTTGGCAGAAATGCACTGCAGTGCAACTCTTTGAAACGCTGAAGCGCAGTCTCATTTTTATGATACTTTTTGAAGAACAAAAGTGATGTTTTATGTCCATAATGCAAGTTCACAGATGTCTTGTTTGTTTCCTCATTGGTCGATGTGTGCACTTCCTGTGCCTCATAACAAAAGACTACTATTCATTCCAGTATTTGCACAATGCATTAGCCAATAGCTGGATTGTGACCTAGTTTGTGAAAACCAATGAACAGTTCTCGATGATTTCTGCCAGAACTGATGATGGACAGTGTGGGCTTCCTGTCGCTCAAGGGGTGAAAGGAAGTCACTGTGAAATCGGAAGCTGTGACAGAGGCCAATAAGCTATCGTTGAGAGTTTACAAAAAACCCACATTACCAAGAATTATGTTAACTGACGTCAATGACCTCTGGGTGTGACTGTGACAAAAGTAGCTGATGAATGTGTGATTCTTATTAAATGCCCCCCTACTCATTTAAATTCTGTCATCATTTACATGTTGACAAAGCAGTATAAAAGGTTTTTTGCATTGAGTTTCATTATATTTTCAACTTTTCATACAGGTTTCCCAGAACATTAACAGAATGTTAGTTTTAGGTTTGTAGAATGTTATTCTAACGTTCCCAGAATGCTAGTTTTTGGTTTTTAGAAAGTTGTTCTAATGCTCCAAGAACATTAGTTTTTAGTTTGTGAAATGTTATTATAATTGTTCCCAGTACTTAATTTTTTTGTTCTCAGAATGTTAATCTTTTTTAGAACATTATTCTTACGTTCCCAGAACGTTAGTTTTTAGTTTGTAGAACGCTATTATAACATTCCAAGATTATTTTTTTTTTGCTTGTTGAACATTATTCTAATGTTCCCAAAATGTTTTTTTTGTTTGTTTTGTTTTGTTCCCAGAACGTTATTCCCAGAACATTAGTTTTTGGTTACCATAAAGTTAGTTTTTGGTTTGTAGAATGTTATTCTAACATTATTCTAACATTCCCAGAACGTTAGTTTTTGGTTTCCAGAAAGTTAATGTTTGGTTTTTAGAATGTTATTTTAACATTCCAAGAACAGTAGTTTTTGGTTTCCATAAAATTAGTTTTTGGTTTGTAGAATGTTGTTATAATGTTCCCAGACATTGGTTTTTGGTTTCCAGAAAGTTAGTGTTTGGTCTTTAGAACATTATTCTAATGTTCAAAGACCATTCGTTTTTGGTTTTTAGAATGTTATGCTAATGTTCCAAGAATGTTCATTTTTTGTTTTAAGAATGTTATTCTAATGTTCCCAGAATATTCGTTTTTGGTTTCTAGAAAGTTATTTTTTTGGTTTGTAGAATGTTATTATAATGTTGTCAGAACATTAGTTGTTGGTTTGTAGAATGTTATTCTAACACTATTTTAACATTCCCAGAAAGTTAGTGTTTGGTATTTAGAACGTTACTCTAAAGTTCCTAGAGCATTCGTTTTTGGTTTTTAGAATGTTATTCTAACACTATTTTAACATTCCCAGAACGTTAGTTTTTGGTTTCCAGAAAGTTAATGTTTGGTTTTTAGAATGTTATTTTAACATTCCAAGAACAGTAGTTTTTGGTTTCCATAAAATTAGTTTTTGGTTTGTAGAATGTTGTTATAATGTTCCCAGACATTGGTTTTTGGTTTCCAGAAAGTTAGTGTTTGGTCTTTAGAACATTATTCTAATGTTCAAAGACCATTCGTTTTTGGTTTTTAGAATGTTATGCTAATGTTCCAAGAATGTTCATTTTTTGTTTTAAGAATGTTATTCTAATGTTCCCAGAATATTCGTTTTTTGGTTTCTAGAAAGTTATTTTCTTGGTTTGTAGAATGGTAATATAATGTTGTCAGAACATTAGTTGTTGGTTTGTAGAATGTTATTCTAACACTATTTTAACATTCCCAGAAAGTTAGTGTTTGGTCTTTAGAACGTTACTCTAATGTTCCCAGACCATTCGTTTTTGGTTTTTAGAATGTTATTCTAACATTCCCAGAATGTTCAGAATGTCTTAGGCCAGGGGTTTTCAAACCTGTCCTGGAGCCTCCCCTGCCCTGCACATTTTGCTTGTCTCTCTCATCTAATACACCTGATTCAAATCATCAGCTCATTAGTAGAGACTGCAAGACCTGAATTGGGTGTGCCTAATAAGGGAGACATACAAAATGTGCAGGGCAGGGGAGGCTCCAGGACAGGTTTGAAAACCCCTGTCTTAGGCAAACAGTTCATTAGGGAATTAGTTATTTTTGTGTTCAAGTTTGTTTTCTGAATCTGCCATATTGAGCAACAGAAATGAGTTATTTTTGTGTGAGCTGTGCTTCATACATCACTACACTATTGACAACTGACAGTAGACTTTTGCAAAACTGAATGATAATACTGCTAATGTGACTGCTGCTCCTAACAACCGGTTTACATTGCATTATCAGTGCTGACGGACAGATTCTGCCTAAAATTTCAGCTTACACATGCTTTAGTACTTAGTTGCCCACATTTCAGGGATTCAGAGGTTAATCTTGATGTGAATCATTCCTATCTGTGTATCAGGCTTCAGTGAATCACACATTTCATAATACTGGAACTACAATAAAAATACTTTCAATGCTGGTTGAAGCCTGTAGGCAGATGTTTCAACATGTGAAGCCACCACATATAACCACAGGTGTATTATGTACGTATAGGCTGAGGAATGATCAACACTAGAGTGTTAAAAAGGGTCAGAACAGGATATGGAGCAATAGGTGCATTTCTCAAGGTGGAATAAGAGGGTGGAAGAGTGAGATTAGGCAATGTTATCTGCTGAGTCAGGCCACAAAGTGAACGCAGGGCGTGGTGGGTTTTATGCACCTCAGACATTAAACAGATGTTTGGTTTCATGAGAACTGATGAATAATATCACAGAATTTTAAGTTGTACTTTTGGACCCACTAAAATGTTTAACCCTGCAATGCCTTATACACAGTTAAGGGTCAAAAGTTTATATACACCTTGCGGAATCTGCAAAATGGTCATTATTTTACCAAAATAAGGGAGATCATACAAATTGCATGGACTGAAAAGTCCTTCAAGTCCCACAAATTCTTTGGTTGTTCAGCATGTTTGTGTATTTGAACCCTTTCCAACAATGACTGTGTGATTTTGAGATCCATCTTTTCACACTGAGGACAACTGAGGGACTCATATGCAACTATTACAGAAGGAAACACGATGTGTTAAGAGCTAGGGGGTGAAAACTTTTGAACAGAATGAAGATGTGTACATTTTTCTTATTTTTCCTAAATATCATGTTTTCTTTTCATTGAGTACTGCCTATCAGAAGCTACAGAAGATACTTGCATGTTTCCCTGAAGACAAAATAAGTAAAATTGACCCTGATCTTCAAATTAAAAAAGTTTTCACCCCCTGCTCTTTAATGCATTGTATGACAGAATTTTGGATTTTTAACTGAATAACTCCTATAATAATAATAATAATAATAATAATAATAAACACATTGCTGACTGTTTACATTCCAATGTCACTATAAATGTGTTTTTCAGAAACTGAGGAACTAAATTTTATGTTGTGCCATAGATCCTTTGCACTTGAAGAGTTTAAGAGATGTCAGTAATCAGATCATTTTAGTGGCTAGCTAAAATGCTTGACAACACACAGACGAAAACACAGTGGACCAATATAGAAACATAAATAATACTATTTTATTCTAACACACCAGCAAAACCCCAATGACCGTTTCAACGACCACATACATCCAAACCAGCAACTTCCCACTTACAGAGAAAACCACAGCTTCCGCTTCAGAGCAAGACCGTCAGGTTTACCAGTTTCTGATCAGAGAATGCAATAACAGAGCCATCAATTTGTGATGAAATATTGCAGGTTGCGACAATCCAGATAAACATCCACTCTGACTGTCTTACTTTAAGAGTACAATACTGTTTTGTTACACATCCATTTGTCAGAATACACTGAAGATTGTTTGTCTTCATAGATTAGTATTTTGTTCTTACTTTCAAACTCTATAATAACAATCCATATTGCTTTCATGTCAGTTTCATGATGAGAACAAGCCATTTTAAAATATAAATGCTTTTCGATTCAAACATATGAACAGGATGTAGATGGTGCTGGGAAGCAGATGGATGTTGGCCATCTAGTATGTAAGGGTGTAGTACACAGACGATGTGTTCCTCTGTGGCATCTTCATTCTGTTCCTGAGACTCAGGAACAGGTTTAAATAAGTTGCACTGCACCGCTGGACACTAGAGGCGCTATAGTGCGGTAACGCATCAGGTGCTGTGACCCTTCATCCAAGTCCACAACATACTCCCTGAGAGAGAAAACAGCAAAGATGTTCAAATAAATACTGTTTATGAATTTACTTACAGTGCTGCTTGAAAGTTTGTGAACCCTTTAGAAATGTTATATATTTCTGCATAAATATGACCTAAAACATCATCAGACTTTCATTTAAGTCCTGAAAGTAGACTGAGAACCCAATCAAACAAGCAAGAGAAAAATATTTTCTTTGTCATTTATTTATTGAGAAAAAATATCCAGTGTTACATATCTGTGTGTTGCAAAAGTATGTGAATCTCTTTGATTAGCAGTTAATTTAAAGCTGAAATTAGAGTCCATCTGTGCAGATGTGTTTTCAGTCAGTGCAATGACTATCAAATGTCAGTACGTGACCTGTTTTATTTATAGAACAGGGATCTATCAAAGTCTTTGGAATCATGTTTGTGGAAGTGAATCATGTCATGAACAAAGGAGATTACTGAGAACCTCGGAAAAAGAGTTGATGATGCTCATCAGGATAGAAAGGGTTACAAAACTATCTTTAAAGAGTGTGGACTCCACAAATCCACGGTCAGACTGATTGTGTACAAATGGAGGAAATTCAAGACTACTGTTACCTTCCTGAGAAGTGGTGGACCAACAAAGATCACTCCAAAGCAGAACGTGTAATAGTCTGCGAGGTTGCAAAAGTTCTCAGGGTAACTTCTAAGCAACTAAAGATCTTTCTCACTTTGGCTAATATTAATGTTCATGAGTCCATCATCAGGAGAACACTGAGCAACCAATGGTGCACATGGCAGAGTTGTAAGAAGAAAGCCACTGTTCTCTTAAAAAGAAAATTGTTTGCTAAAGATCATGTGGACAAGTCAGAGGACTATTGGAGAATGGTTTAATGGGTGGATGAAAACAAAATTGAACTTATTGGTTTAAATGAGAAGCTATTATTTTCAGAGAAAAGAACACACTGCATTCCAGCTTAAGAATCTTATCCCATCTGTGAAACATGGTGGTGGTAGTATCATGGCTTGGGGCTGTTTTGCTGCATCTTGGCGGACAGCCTGCCATCATTGATGGAGCAATGAATTCTGAATTATACCAGCAAATTCTAAAGGAAAACATCAGGACATCCATTTAAGAACAGAGTCTCAAAAGAGCGTAGATCATGCAGGAAGACAACAACCCCAAGCACATGAGTCATTCTACCAAAGAATGTTTAAAGAAGAGAAAAGTTAATGTTTTGGAATGGCTGAGTCAAAGTTCAGACCTTAATCCAATTTAAATGTTATGGAAGGAACCAAGCAAGCAGTTTATAGGAGGAAATCCACCAACATCACAGAGTTTAAGTGGTTCTGCACTGAGGAACGGGCTAAAACTCCTAAATGTTGTTGTGCAGGACTGATCAGCATTTACAAGAAACTTTACCTTCAGTTACTGCAGCAAAAGGGGCTCACACCAGATACTGAAGGCACATATTTTTGCAATAAGACAAATTTTTCTCAATAAATAAATGACAAAGAAAATATTTTTCTCTCACTTGTTTGATTAGGTTCTCTTTGTCTACTTTCAGGACATATATGAAAATCTGATGAGGTGTTGGGTCATATTTATGCAGAAACAGGGAACATTCTAAAATGTTCACAAACTTTACAGCACTGTATATTGCCTTATCTCAACTAAAATGAACAGGAATGCTGCCCCCTATAGGACATAGTGAATTTTGATGAGAAAATCCAGGGCATTTTATTATTTTTATCATTTAGACAGAGAGCTTTGTTCCAGAAACTAGTGCGGATCCCTTTCATCCACTGCCCTCCTAACTAGGCTGTAACCTGATTAGTGGATTATCAGATTAGTGATCAACCAATATGGGTTTTTGAGTGGATGGATTCCCAAACTTTGTGTGTGACTGCTTTGAGTTGAATGAAATGGTGTTAATACCTCTGATCATCTGTCTCAGGCTCCACCAGGATATTCTCCTGCCTCTCTTTCACTCTCAGGAACACAAACGAGTCCAGACACGGCTCAGGAACTTCACACAAACAAACACATACACCAATTAATCAAAGGCTGCCAAACCTGGTTCAAAACATTTGGATATTCAGGGCTGCAACATTAATAATAAAAAAACCCAAGATTATGAATACAGTTAGCAAAAGACAGAGATTCTAGTTTGTAAAGTTTTAAATATGGATTTTTTTTCTTAAAACAAATTAGCTTCAGAAGGCCTTTATCAGCCCCTGAATCCATGTGGAGCACTTTTTTATGATGGATGGATGCACTGTTTTAGGCTTTAAAATTTCAACATCCATTCACTGCCGTTATAAAGCTTGGAAGAGCCAGGACATTTTTAATATAACTCTGATTTTATTTGTCTGAAAGAAGACAGTCATACACACCTAGGATGGCTTGAGGGATGTGGTCATTTTCATTTTTGGGCAAACTATCACTTTAACCCTCTGGGGCCCAGGGGTGTTTTGGGGCCCTGAAGAAGTTTTGACATGCCTTGACATTTGTGCTTTTTTCAGTATGTTAAAAACATATTAATATCCTAAATCTAAATACATTGTATTTAGCACAAATTGGACTACAAAAATATGTAAGCAACATGAATGTACACTTTTAAGTTTTTGAGAAAACAATGTTTATGCGTGCATTTTGAAAAACTAAATTTTTGAAGTCACTGAAATAAGGTCATCTAACACATACAGAATATTTATTCTCGGGACTTTCGAGAATTGGATGTGGTAGGCTTGGTTTTTTTCTACCAAATGATGTGAAAATCATCTAGTTCACTTGTTTTCACAAAACAGTATATAGATTTAAATTTTTGAAGACACTTTTTGTTTAGAGTGGCTGTATGCGAGAAGGCGTGAATGATCATGAATAATGCTGTGATTTACACCTGAGAAGACAAAGACCTGCATAATGAGCCGCATAATGAGCCATTCAGTCGGATGTTGACTGAGAGGAAACAACAGAAAGAATAAAGGAAAAATGAAAGGACAAAATACATATATATTTAGTTTGAAGCGTATTTTGAATATATTTAACTATCACACAAAATAACTTGTCTTTCACTTGTGAGTGCAGTTAAACTTTTTATTAGGAACAAAAGTAATAAACACAGAAGTCAAGATGTCGAGGGTGCAATATCCAAATCACTTGCAGGAAACTTGAACACAGGAAAACGGGGAACAGCAGAAACTGCAAAGAAAACAAGTAGATGTGAGCAACACAATGATCTGACAAAGACAGAGCTAACATGGAGAAAACACATACACTACCAGCCAAACTTTTTATTATTAAAAGTTTTTTTTTTTTTTAAGTGAGCAGTTTTTTTTACATAGTAAACCTATTTCACAAAATTAGATAATTATTTTTCTTTAAAAAAGTACCTTTGACTGGTAGTGTATAGCATAGGCGTATAACAGTTAGGTGCAAATAAAACAGTGTGAGATAAATACAGGTGTAAGGTTTGTAATGAAGTGATACAGGAGAAACCATACATCTTCTACCTTTCATACAGATTACTTAAAAAGAGAATAGTAGTTTTTTATTTGAATTGGTTTATGTAAAAGTAAACATTTCAAGCTTTCTACAAGTAAATGCATTATGTCTGTGAGGCACGTAATCACTTAGATTTAGGTTTCATGCACGTTAGTTTCATTTATGTGTCTGTGAAAAGATATAACAGACAGTGAAGGCAGAGCGCGTGCCCTGTCTGTTTTCTTATTTTCATAAAAGCACAGTGTATACAAATAAAAATATACACTCTACAGTTTCGAATGATGTATTGGTTGTATTTGTACGATCAAAACTGACGGAGAATTTTACATTCTTTTCGGAGTTATTACAAAAGCGTGCCTCAAATGCGCCAGCGCGTTTTTCGACCAAAGTTGAAACATCCTGTCATCATGAGACATTTAGATGCAGTGAAATGAAACATACTTTATAATGTTTCACTTGCTGTAGTCAGGAAATACAGTTGGCAAAAAGTCTTAACTGGTAAAATGTGTGCACATTCTGTCACAGTAACAACTTACAAATATAAAAGAAAAAAACTTACTTGTGTAAATATCTCATCTGCTGGTTCAAGCCATGTCTCATTTAATGTTCATCTTCTGAAGTAAGTTTTATTCCTGACAGCCCGTCTTCTTCCAAAAAGGACTAACTTGAAAGAAAAGAAACTGCTTTCTCCTTTGTTTACTGTGATGTGGGCGTCTACTTTTGGCGCGGCGCCCTCACGTGGACGATTTGAATATGAAAGACTGGAATCGCTCTTGGGCGTGATCTAATTAAAACTAATGAAGCAGACAAGAGAGACTGGACATCGTGTTGGTTTCATACGGATTACTTTATCACAGAATATTTGATTTCAATAAACATTACTTTATTTGAAAGTATAGATATCAAGCTTCCTCTAGACATATTGCTCATGTCTCTGTGTTGTGTATTGGCTGAGTTATAGTCTATTTTAATGACGCGTTTCTGAATGAAGATCACGGAGATCAACGCGGCAGACAGCACACCCTTTTTGTTTTCTTTATTTTGTAAAATCACAATATTTTTTTGGTTTTGTGAGTATATACAAATAAAAGTAGACCCTTTACAGATTCGATTGATGTACTGCTTTTATCTGTACAATCAGAAATGACCGAGTAATTGAAGTTCCTTTTGGGAAACTGCCACAAAACGCGTATACGCGTGTTTGGACCCCAGGGGGTTAACTGTCTGTGATTCTTAAAATACACATTTAAAACAATCAAATGTTTCTCACCGGCCTTCAGCATGTCAATGCTCTGCAGGTTTGGAGGCATGTGTTTCAGAGCCACGTTTCGGAGGTACACCTCTGTGTTGGCCAGATACCTAAACATACAACATACATTATATATCGTGAATTAGACGACTCACACGTAATGCCAAGTAAGACTTAAAACTCTGGCCAAAACATTCTCATAAAAGTAAAAAGAGCATTTTGGATTTGTCTGAACTCACTCTTTAGCGAAGGCAAACTCTTCAGGAGAGAGAAATGAAGGATCTCCATCAGAACGTGACTTTTCTTTCTCCAAAACATGAGGGAAAAACCTTTCAATCTGCAGATGAGACAACAACCATATACAGTATGTATATACAGTTTCAGATAACATCCATACAAAACAATTTACCATTGCTTTAACTCAAAGAACACAGGATGCAGGATCAGCATATTTGTGTTTGTGTGCAGGGGAGCTTCTAAGTTTTCTATGTTTTTGCAATGTTAAGTAATGTATCACAGACATATGTGATGAACCCTTTTATTAAACAAAGTATAGAGAGAATCTTGTGCTGTGTAAAGAGCTTTGTTGATTATAATAGAGATTTGTGAGATCTCGATGAACTAAGATGAGTGACAGTTTTTAATCATTTTTAAAGTAGTTTGTAAATGAGATATTGATTTAATACAACAGTTAAACGAGAAGTTATTATAAAGTGACTTACATTGTCTGACTGTAACACTATGCCTGATTTTGCTCTGTTCCGTCGTCAAAAATGAACTGAAACAAGTCACAATCGAGCCGCTGCGCATCTCCATTTAAACACAGCGGTGTTTCGTTTATGAATGAGTGTGCGTTTTTAAACGAATCTAGTGAAATTATTTAATTTCCCATTCATAAAGACAGTCACTTGCTTTATTCTTAAATGAATCAGCCATTCAAATGAATGATATGATTCAGTAATTAAATCAGTGACTTGCCGCCACCTACTGGCAGATTTAGTTTCATTTTTAATTGTTAAACTATTCTTATTCTACTTGTTATTCTATTGTTTTAATTAAATTTTAAAAAGCTTAAAATATATATTTTTTAAAATTGACATAAAACTGACATAATTTTAATAATGTTGCCAAAAATGCCATTACAAAAAAACATTTCCCTGTATATCACTTTGAGTAAAATATCACCTTGTAATGGGAAGGCTAATTTTTTATCAGATTGTTTGATTATTGATTTGGTGCTCCTGAAGTTTTAACTGTGCTCCTATTTTTTTTTTTTTTAAGCCAAGTTCACAAGTGCCCCTATAAAGAAAAGTAAGCGTAAAGCTAGATATTTCTAGACAGGTAACTTTCAAGGTCTAGAGTCATGTAATTCACAACCTAGGACACAAGGCTATCGGTGCCAAAAAATGTTTAGTTTAAAGGGATAGTTCACCCAAAATTTAAATTCAGTCAGTAATTACTCACCATTCCTGGCCTGTCTACAGTCGTGGCCAAAAGTTTTGAGAATGACACAAATATCAGTTTTCACAAAGTTTGCTGCTGAACTGCTTTTAGATCTTTGTTTCAGTTGTTTCTGTGAAGTACTGAAATATAATTACAAGCACTTCATACGTTTCAAATAGGGATGCACCGATACCAATCGGTCGATAAAGCTTGCGCGTTTTGTCAGTAAAGCCGGTTCTGTAATCAGCGGTAAATGCCATCAGGTGCGTGATTTCACGTTGAGCCGTATATACTACACACAGCCGTTGTTTACCGACGAGCTGCGCATAGCAATGTTCATTATCAGTGTGAATGTGCGCAGCTCGTCTGTAAACAACGGCTGTGTGTAGTATATACGGCTCAACGTGAAATCACGCACCTGATGGCATTTACCGCTGATTACAGAACCGGCTTTACTGACAAAACGCGCAAGTTATTGACCGATACATATCGTGCATCCCTAGTTTCAAAGGCTTTTATCGACAATTACATGACATTTATGCAAAGAGTCAGTATTTGCAGTGTTGGCCCTTCTTTTTCAGGACCTCTGCAATTCGACTGGGCATGCTCTCAATCAACTTCTGGGCCAAATCCTGACTGATAGCAACCCATTCTTTCATAATCACTTCTTGGAGTTTGTCAGAATTAGTGGGTTTTTGTTTGTCCACCCGCCTCTTGAGGATTGTCCACAAGTTCTCAATGGGATTAAGATCTGGGGAGTTTCCAGGCCATGGACCCAAAATTTCAACGTTTTGGTCCCCGAGCCACTTAGTTCTCACTTTTGCCTTATGGCACGGTGCTCCATCGTGCTGGAAAATGCATTGTTCTTCACCAAACTGTTGTTGGATTGTTGGAAGAAGTTGCTGTTGGAGGGTGTTTTGGTACCATTCTTTATTCATGGCTGTGTTTTTGGGCAAAATTATGAGTGAGCCCACTCCCTTGGATGAGAAGCAACCCCACACATGAATGGTCTCAGGATGCTTTACTGTTGGCATGACACAGGACTGATGGTAGCGCTCACCTTTTCTTCTCCGGACAAGCCTTTTTCCAGATGCCCCAAACAATCGGAAAGAGGCTCCATCAGAGAATATGACTTTGCCCCAGTCCTCAGCAGTCCATTCGTCATACTTTTTGCAGAAGATCAATCTGTCCCTGATGTTTCTTTTGGAGAGAAGTGGCTTCTTTGCTGCCCTTTTCTACACCAGGCCATCTTCCAAAAGTCTTGGCCTCACTGTGTCCAGATGCGCTCACACCTGCCTGCTGCCATTCCTGAGCAAGCTCTGCACTGGTGGCACTCCGATCCCGCAGCTGAATCCTCTTTAGGAGACCATCCTGGCGCTTGCTGGACTTTCTTAGACGCCCTGAAGCCTTCTTAACAAGAATTGAACCTCTTTCCTTGAAGTTCTTGATGATCCTATAAATTGTTGATTCAGGTGCAATCTTAGTAGCCACAATATCCTTGCCTGTGAAGCCATTTTTATGCAACGCAATGATGGCTGCACGCGTTTCTTTGCAGGTCACCATGGTTAACAATGGAAGAACAATGATTTCAAGCATCACCCTCCTTTTAACATGTCAAGTTTGCCATTCTAACCCAATCATCCTGACATAATGATCTCCAGCCTTGTGCTCATCAACATTCTCACCTGAGTTAACAAGATGATTACTGAAATGATCTCAGCAGGTCCTTTAATGACAGCAATGAAATGCAGTGGAAAGTTTTTTTCGGGATTAAGTTAATTTTCATGGCAAAGAAGGACTATGCAATTCATCTGATCACTCTTCATAACATTCTGGAGTATATGCAAATTGCTATTATAAATAGCAGCAACTTTTCCAATTTCCAATATTTATGTAATTCTCAAAACTTTTGGCCATGACTGTATATAGGGTCAGAAAGCTCACAGATTTCATCAAAAATATCTTAATTTGTGTTCCAAAGATGAACGAATTTGCAAAGCATGAGGGTGAGTCTATCATTTTAAGTCACTTTGAATAAAAGCAACAGCTAAATGACATTGAAAACAGGTTCAGGATACCTTCTGGAGTCTTGAGCGCAGGTAGCTGCTCAGAACAAAGCGGATGCGATCGATCTCCATGCGATGCACACTGGCCTTCACATCACCTTTCCTCACCCGCTGCAGATTTTCTTCCTGCATACACAAACATAAATGACTAACTGATACAAAATTGCATGCTATACTTCATCCAGTAATATTTTAAATAACACTCTTTTTACACTTCTAAAATTGAGTTCAAGTTACTACTATTATATAGGGCTGGGCGATAATTCCATAACGATAATTATCACGATTTAGTTTTGTTTTGTTTTTTTCCCGATAAAACGATAATGACAGTTCGATAAGCGCTCGATAATTTTAACGCACTGCGCAGGCATTTTGCAGCCTGCACTTCCGGATGCGGCACGCAGTATTTAGTTTACAGCCACAGGGCTCTAGAGTGCGACCATTCCACTCGCATTTGCGACTAAAAATTTGTAGGTGCGACTGTAAAAAAAATATTTAGGAGCACCATGTGCGACTGACCCGATCAGCATATTTGTGTTTGCGCTCAGCGGAGCTACAAAGGTTTCTAGTGTTTTTGCAATGTTGAGTAATGTATCACAGACATATCTCACCAATCCTTTCATAAATAAAGTGTAGAGAGAGTGTAAATAAGAGACTGATTGTGCAGTAAAGAGAGTGTCATTGTTTATAATAGAGCTTTGTGATATCGCGAACTAAGATGAGAGACAGCTTTTAATCATTTTTAAGGGAGTTTATAAATGAGATATTGATCTAATACAGCAGTTAAATAAACAAGAAGTTATTATTAAGTGACTTACATTGTCTGACTATAACACTATTGCCTGATTTTGCTTTATTTCGTCATAAAAGTAATCTGAAACAAGCCACAACTGCGCGCATCTCCACTCAAACACAGCGGTGTTTCGTTTATGAATGAAACGTGCATTTTTAAACGAATCTAGTGAAATGATTCAATTTCCCATTCATTAAGACAGTCACTTGCTTTATTCCCGAATGAACCATCTGTTCGAACGAATCAAATGAATGATATGATTCATTAATTAAATCAGTGTCTTCCTGCCACCTGCTGGCAGATCTGTTCAGTTATTTAAATCTTTAATATTTCTGTATTCAAAATTTTTTATTTAAAACATGAATTTATGATTTTGATTGCACTCATGTCACCTCTGAGCCTCATTAAACATTTGAAAAGGTAAAAACAAAGGTAAAAAACTAAATTCCCCTGTAAATCACTTTGAGGAGTCAATATCACCTCGTTATAGGAAGGCAAATTTTTTTTCAGAGTTTTGATTATTGTTTATAAAGTGCTCCTTACAAGAAAAGCGTCGAGGTCTGAGCCATTGTTTTTTTATTTATATTTATATTTTTATATTTATACAAAATGTGTTAAATCAGCTACACAAAGGGATTGGCATGCTGAAAAAATTTGTCTATTCTTATTTTTGTTGAATAAATATCATTAAAAATCACTCTACATTTACAGTCAGAACCATGTTACAAGTGTTGTATCATATTACAGTTCTTATTTTTTTATAAAAACGTTTTATATATATATATTCTATTAATATTAATAATATTGTATTCTATTGATGTTGATTTTACTAGTAATATTCTAATCTGTATTCTTCCTCAGTTGATCATTGTTTGGAAAGTATTTGTCATGTTCTGACAACAAGCCATAAATAATAATTAACTGTCTGGTTTTTCTTTCATTCAGGAGTAAAAATCTGCCTTTAAAATTGATAGATATAAAGATTAGACATTTATCGTGATAATTATCCATTGATATGAAAAAAAAATTGTGATATTGCCATATCGCCCAGCCCTACTATTCTACATTTTCTAATTCTTGCATAACATAATTTATTACACATGCTGTTCAATATTTTCATTTAGTGGAAAAAGAACATCCAAAAAATCAATTTGTGTCAATAGATTTCAATTACAATCCATATTTTTAAAGGCCATTTTCTCAAAATGAGTTGTTTCTCCTACACTGAGCCATAAATCTCCACTTCAATAAAACTTACACTAAACTTTACATTTTTATTCCTTTTTATATCCTGACGGTTTTTACAGAGGGATTTGTTAATTTATAGTTTGCCTGATTTATATACAACATTTTATTCCCCCAAAAAATTTTAAATACAGTGTTTTCTGAATTATCAGGAGACAAAAATGAAAATTCCTCTGTAAAAACTTTTCTAATAGGTCAAAAAAAAAAAAAAAGAATTTTGAAACTGACTTCAACCAGTGTTTAGATTGTTGTACTAGAAATGTTCACCTGCAGTGTCTTGCCTTATTTTGAAAACCTAAAACTGACCTCACACAGCTGAAGTATATTCACAATTTACAAAGTGTTTTTCAAAATCTGTTTTATAATAAAAATGCTGAGGGTGAATTATGTGATTATTTTTATTATTATTATTGAGCATATATATTTATAATTCTTGTATAATTATTTATTACACATGCAGTTTTATGTTTTTCTTGCTATTTATTTTTAACTGGAAAACCTATTTCAGTGAAGTGACTAAAAGGTATCTTAAAAATAAAATAATTAAACAGCATAAAAGAATTAGGTTTCCATTTATAACATATTCTTTCCCTTTAATTTAAAACCTTGATATTGAAAAAAGTCATTTTTATCTGTCAGCTACCTAAATGTAAGATAAATTGAGACACACTGAACACAGATCCATACCATGTGCGTGAGCTGCTCCATCACACACTCCACCAACTCTGACTTGTTCTCCAACAGTTCTGGAGAAAACTTCTCATTCAGCCAAGCCTGAAACAAAGGAGACATTTTATTTTAATTTATTTTTAAATCCTTAAAATAGGTTTTGTAGAGGAAAAACAAACACATTTTTACACTTTTGTGACCCTGGACCACAAAATATTTTCATGGAACCCAATCTTTACTTAATATCCTAATGACTTCTGCCATATAAATCGATCATTTTGACCCATACAGTGCATTTTTGGCTACTCCTACAAATATACCCATGCTACTTAAGACTGGTTTTATGGTCCAGGGTAACTTTTACAAAAATGTGTCTACATATAAATATTTTTCAGTTCTTTTTCTGCTGTTCTTTTAAACCTTGTGTTCATCAATGAATCATGAAAAAAACGTTTACGCAAAATATTAAGCAACAGAACCTGTTTTTAACATAGATTTGATAAAAATGATTATTTATAACCGAGCACCAATGAAAAATTATCAGCAATGATTTGTTCATATATAATTTGCTTGATTTTATACAACATTTTATTCCTCCAAAAATGGTAAAAAAAAAAAACAAAACAAAAAAAGTTTCCTAAGTTTATTTGGAATTATGGAGTGACAAAATTAGATACCTAAAATTTTGACACATATGTTTAAAAATTAGACAAGAATTCATCCAGTGTTTAGATTTTTGTTCTAGAAATGTATGCAAATTAGCACATATTTCATTAAATATAAAGTAATTTGCAAACTCATGTGCATATTTAAACCTAACATTTAAAAAAAAACTTTTAATACAAAAAATGTTTAATATTATCAATGTAATCAATCAACTGGGTAAGTAAGGTGATAACTATTATTATTATTTTTTTTTTTACCCTATTCAGTGCAGTGACTCGCCTTAAAGGAGTAGTTCACTTTCAGAACAAAAATGTACAGATAATATACTCACCCCCTTGTCATCCAAGAGGTTCATGTCTTTCTTTCTTCAGTCTTAAGGAAATTGTGTTTTTTGAGAAAAACATTTCAGGATTTCTCTCCATATAGTGGACTTCTATGGTGCCCCCGAGTTTGAAGTTCCAAAACGCAGTTTCAAATGGCTCTAAACGATCCCAGCTGAGAAAAGAAGGGTCTTATCTAGCGAAACGATCAGTTATTTTCTAAAAACATTTCCTTACGACTGAAGAAAGAAAGACATGAACATCTTGGATGACAACGGGGTCATTTTTGCTCTGAAAGTGAACTGCTCCTTTAAATGTAATATGTAAACATGTGTCCAAACCTTTGACTGGTGCTGTATACTTAAGAGTTTATTCACTATATGGAAGCTACATTCATGTTTAAACTGGTGACCGTGAGCGTGTATGAAAACACATTTGACTGTTAGTACAGTATGCAGTGTTATCGTCGATTTGAACACACGTTAGATGTCTGACCTCCTCCAGTTTGTTGATGAGCTCTGCTGGGGTCATCACATCCTCCTGGCTCTCCTCTCCTCCGCTCAGATCACTGGCGTCTGACAGTCCGTCTGCCATTCTGACACACTCTGGAGTCCGCAGAGACACTTTAACAAAGTCGGGGAATCAGCTCGACTACTACAGCACTCCTGAAAGTCAAACTGCAGTGCAAAAGTCACAAAACACGAAGTTAAATTCTAAACTCAGCGCTGTTTACATTCTTATTCTCATGCGCGTTCACTACGGAACCTTCCGGTGAGGAATTTCGCGCCAAAAAACAACAACATGACACCGTCGTGACATCACCGTGTCCTCAAGATGGTTAAAGGCGCGCAAGTCTGCGCAGAATAAGTATGAGTCTGGGAACTGTAGTTTGTGTGGATCACCAGAAACCGTAGAGCATGTTCTATTGCATTGTTTTGCTTATGATCATGAAAGAGCGCTTCTGTTGGAAGAATTAAAAGAAATGGGGATAGAAAATATTACAACTCTGTTGAATACTGCACTCTGAAATACTAAAACTCTGTTGAATAATAGCTTGAATCATTATACAACATATAATACTTTAATGACATACTTAAAAACGTAGATTTAGAAGGTAAAACTCCAAAAGAAGTCGTCTGTGCATGCAAAACTCACCAAAATAAAGATTGGGTGTATTTTTGACTGTAACCCAAGATTTAATTAAACATTTAATTAAATAGCATAATAATAATAACTTGATAAAGTTTGTCGACAAACTTTAAGTTGGCTTTCAAAAGCCTATAGCCAGAAAGTTTTAAAGATGAGTTTTAAAATATTGAGGTTTAAAGGTTTTCAGTTTGATATACTTATGGTTTCATTTACTAGTTTTTAAAAGCTAAAACAGCTCAAAACCAACTGATTCATTACAAACAGATAAAAGCTGCTCTTGATTGGCTTCAACCTAAATCCCGAAGGCAATATCATTGGCAATATCATTTAAAGATTAAAAAATACCACTGGGTGGATTTTTATCATTGTAGGGTGGTTGTGTACACAAACTACCAACACACATTTATGTTCAAACAACATGTAAAAGTTAGTTTTGCATCTGATGACTCCTTTAAGGAAAACCACTTGATTTAGAAATACAGTTAAAAATCAGCTGATTTTACCAAAAATCGCTGAAAAAGCTAAAACCGGATCATATAGAAAAATGATCAGTTAAAAACCAGGTTTAAACTAAGCTGAAACCAGCTGTTTCAACAAAAAAGCCAACTAAAAACTTAGCTAAAACCAGTTGATTTAGCAAAAAAAAAAAAAAAAACTAGCTCATTTGATTTAGCAAAAATCCTTGGCTACACAAGTTAAAACCAGCTAAAACCACTTGATTTTGAAATACAGTTAAAAACCAGCTGATTTAGCCAAAAAAGTGCTAAAACAACTAAATACGGATAATTTAGAAAAAAATGATCAGTTAAAAAATAGGTGTAAACTCAGCTAAAACCAGCTGTTTCAACAAAAAGCCAGCTAAAATCAGTTGTTTTAGCAAAAAAAACTGTTTAAACCAGCTGATTCAGTATAAAAGCCACTAAAATCTACTAAATCCCTTGATTTAGAAAAAGCTGCTAAAACCAGTTGATTTAGCAAAAAACTGCTAAAACCAGGTAAAACAGCTGCATTAAGAAAAAGGCTGGAAACCAGGCTAAAACCAGATGATTTAGTGACAAAAACAGCTAAATACAGCTGATTTAGCAAAAAAAAAAAAAATAAAAAAATAAAAAAAAAAGCTTAAACAGCTTAAAACCAATGGATTTAGTAAAAACAGCTAAAAACAGTTTTTAAAAAATCAGGCAATTTAGCAAAAAAAAAAAAACAACAACACAAAAAACAGCTAATTTAAGGAAATACAGCTAAAAACCACTTGATTTATAAATAGTAAAAAAAACAAACAAACAAAAAAAAAAAGCTAATTTAGCCAAAATCTAAAGCCGGATCATATAGCAAAATGATCAGTTAAAAAAGCAGGTATAAACTCAGCTAAAATCAGCTGTTTCAATAAAAAAGCCAACTGAAAACCTAGCTAAAACCAGTGGATTTAGCAAAAATAGGCTAGTTAAAACTAGCTGATATAGCAAAAACAGCTAAAATCAGTTAAAACCAGCTGATTTAGCAAAAACCAGCTTAGAACCAACTGATCCAGCTCATTTAAGGAAATACAGCTAAAACAACATGCTTTAGAAATACAGTTAAAACCCAGCTGATTTAGCCAAAAATCGCTCAAACAACTAAAAACCACCTAAAAATAGGTAAAACTAGCTAAACCAAACTAAAAACTGTTGTTCTAGGAAATGGCCAGCTAAAAACCAAGCTAAAACCAGCTGATTTAGAAAAAACAGCTAAAACCAGGTGATTTTGCAAAAAAAAAAACCCTGCTAAAACCAGGTAAAACAGCTGCTTTAAGAAAAAGGCCAGTTAAAAACCAATCTTAGAAACAGCTTAAAATCAACTGATTTAGTAAAACCAGCTAAAAACCAGTTAAAATATCAGGCAATTTACCAAAAACCAGCTAATTTAAGGAAATACAGCTAAAACCACTTGATTTAGGAATAGTTAAAAACAGCTGATTTAGCCAAAAACTAAAACCGGATTATATAGCAAAATGAAACCAGGTATAAACCAGCTGTTTCAACAAAAAAGCCAGCTAAAACCAGTTGAATTAGCGAAAAAAAAAAGAAAGACTGGCTAAAACCAACTGATTTAGCAAAAATCCTTGGCTACAACCAGTTAAAAACCAGTCAAAACTAGCTGATTTTGCAAAAACCTTCATAGAGAGATAGCCTAAATAGAATTTTTCAAGCCAGCTTAATATTCTTACTACTACTACTACAACTAATACAAAATGGACACATTTTGAACTTTTTTTCCCCCACATTTTAACTCTTTTGCGTTCAAAAAAAAAAAGTTACACATAGGTGCAAAATGGACAAAAATGTCAGTTTCCAAAAACTGCCATAAAAATATCATTTATTAATATTTTTTTCCCCAATTTCACTGATGTTGATTTTTTAACCAGCATCTGTTCTATCCATAGATACCAAACATTCATTCATTTTCAGAATTTTAACCCTTTAAATGCTGGTTTGTTTACATAATGCCACAGGTGTTTTTTTATGAAAAAAATGAAAAATAGTAGTTTTTTCCATATAATGATAAGCAGAATTTTTTTCTTTGCTTATTAGCTTCTTGGGTGTGTCACTGAAGAACAACAACATTAATTTTGAGGCATTTATATTTTTTATGTAGTATCAGATTAAAAAAAAAACACTAAGGCCCATAATGGACAAAAATGTCCATGTCAAAAAACTTTAATAGAAATGGTATATATTAATATTTTTCTACTGTCACTGACTGTTTTTTTTTTCAGCATCTCTTCTATTCATAATTACCAAACATTCATTCATTTTCAGAATTGTAATGGTTTCTTTACATAATGCTCACTGTCAGTGGGCAACACTAGCTCCAGAGCTTCCTCTGCTGAGTAACGTCTCTTCAAGCAATGAAATGACCAAGCCCTCAAGCACCAAATATGTATAGGTTTTGCTTTGTGGCTTCTGAACTTCTACATCAAATTCAAGCTCACCTTTTATCTCTGTGCAAAAACAATAACAAATAAAAAAGTGCAATCAAGGATTAAAATGTGTGTTTGGGTGAAAAAGAAAAATCCTCAAAGCTCATTAAGCTTCTTTGACCTTATTCCTAGTTTTGATATGGCCCTATGACCCTGCCAAGGGTGTGACTCAAATACATGGAGTGGGATTTTTGATTGCCAGTACAATATCATTTCTTTCAAACTAATTACACCCATAAAATTTTCAGTGAACACATGCAAACCACACTCTGACATCCTTACCAACATACCCACACAATTATAGCTGCATTATTTTTCCAATTGACTCTATAATAGACTATAATATGCATAAGCAGAAAACACAAAAAAGTGAGTATTTCTTTTATAGACGGTTTCAACGGCAACAACATAAACAAACGTTACTGCGCATGAGCGCTTTTGTGGCCCAAACTTAACTTCCGGTATACATCCAAATAGAATCAATAACAACAGCTAAGTCCTTCTAGAGTAGATTATTTTTTTAATAACAAGCGAAATATGTTGGCTGCGTAAATTAGACTGATTTATTAAAAATGCAAACTCATTACTTCCCAGTAGGAGGTGCTTTAAGCACGAGAAACGAGGTTTCCCCGGTAATGGCTACAAGCTTAATTTAAAAACGCTGCCTTATGCAGGATGAAATGAAAATGACATTTTCTAAAGACAGTCTTTCTTCAGAAATACAGTGATATAAAAACACCCACGCCTGGGTTTGATTTTTAAACGTGTATTACGTTTATTCAACGAAGTCTATTAACAGATTAATGAATTAGTCTATTATTTCCAATTGGAAAATCAGTCTGTTTTTATATCGTGGCAGGTCGCCACAAATAAATAAATGTTTGGGAAACACATACCACAGCACAATAACCTGAGACCAACTTCATTACTCATTATTAGCTGCGTTTGTAGCCCGCGACACGAACCAGACAGATAAACAAACACAGACCGGAAGTTAACTTAGGTCCAGGCGCGTGCGCCCGATGAAACCGTCTATATGCCAAATTTGAAAAAATTACACAATCTAGTAAAAAATTAGCCTGGCTAACGCCAAACCACGTCATGACAACGTCATGATTAGTGGTCTGGGAACCACATGTTCATTAGGCTTGTTTGAGATGCGCCTAGCCTCGCCTGAAAAATAGACGAGAGTAGGCGGCTGCAGTGAAGGGAGGAGTGAAATTAGCGCAGTCAAGACGGACAGTTCTGAGCTCTGGAAGCGGAACAGATCATGTCAGAGCAAGGCGGACGTAACTCGGACACTTTTCAAACCGGCATGCATCTTGCGTTTTTTTTTTTTTTTACAACGCAGTTTTTATTCATACATAATTTTATGCGTTGGTGAAATACAGTATGCACAGGCTTTGTAAATGTTAACATTTATAATGCGTGGATGCTTGCAACAATCTCCTTTTTTTTTTTTTTTTTTACAGTTGCTTAAAGTTTTTTTTTTCTCTTTCAAAAAACAAACAATGGTACATAACATCAGCACAGAACACAATACAGAACACAAACAAAAGTGGAGGGTAAAACATTACAATTTACAAATAACATTTTTTAATATTTGAGATGTTTTTATACATTTCTTGTTTCTAGTAATTTTAACCAATGAGTCATAAAATGTATTAAGGTCTTTACAGAAAAAATTAAAAGAGGGAGTAATAGACATTATTTTTGTTTTATGTATATGAAACTTCCCAAAGAACACCTTTAAAGCGTTATCAACTTCCTCTGATCCAGTATTGCAATTTAAAAAAAGGATCATAGATTCATCAATTTTTACTATTTTGTAAAATATATCAAAAACCAAGATAGATACCTTTTTCCAAAAGTCTTCAGAATATTTACAGTTACAAAATAAGTGTGTAAGTGTTTCATTTTCTAAATTACAAAATGAACATATAGGTGAGACATCTTTTTTAAACTTGTTAATAAAAATGTTACAAGGATAGTAGGCTACCTGTGCAATATCTTAAAATGTATTTCCTTTACCTTATTTGGCAGTAAAAATTTATTAGATGCCGACCATATTTTCTCAATAGGATCACCGGTGATCGATTCTGCGCAGATTTTGCCCATCTCAAACGAGCCTATTTTCTCGTATTTGAGGCGTGGTTTACGAATGCCCAGTGCCGTTTATTGGGCGCTACGAATGTCTATCAAATGCGCCTGTGCGTAGCTCATAGCCAGTCGTTTTAATTATTCCAGACGACGTACATAGAGCGACAGAAATTCGACAAGGAAGAAGAAGAAGAGTTTTGACTGAGGAGTTATGTTTCATAAATTATTTATCAATCGTAATTCAACGCTGACTTTTTAGTATGCATTTGACCGAATTGTCTGCTTTTGTCTTTATTTCCGATTACATGAGTCTCTTATACTTTATACTTATACTTTTATAATGGCTAATATTGTTCATTAAAACTGACATTTAACAAAAAAGGCAGAGTTGTGCTTGTCATGCTTCATTTTATTATGCATAGAGTAAAGATGTATTATACACAGTGCACATATAGCTTAGATCACATATTAATGTTTTATTAATTCTAAAATGAGTACGAAAAGAGAGAGTTGTGGTTTATATTTTGAAGAAAACAAAAAGGTGTTTGATATCACTTCCTTTTATTGTAATTATTAGGTGTGTTCGAGATGCACTACACTAGCCGAGAGCAGCCGCTTGCAGTCGGGGGAGGAGTAAAGAGACGGCCGTCAAGTCGGACACTTATAGAGGATGAAACTGTATTCCAAACATACACACACACACACACACACACACACACACACACAAACACAAAAAAAGGAATAAAGAAAAAGAAGAAATGAAACTACATAAGATAAATAAATAAAAGATAAAAGTTACCCTATCATTTATTCTATAATAAGTGAGTTACTTTAATGTAATGCAATATGACGTTTACTATTTGTATCTTGGATTTGTAGTTAGCTATAGGTAGTTATAGGACATTTTTCAATTTTTATAAGCAGTTTATTCGGTGTAGTGATCGAAGCCTCTCACAACATCCATTAAAAAACGGCCTCTGGTTGACCAGTTGTTGGTTTTTTTTTTTCAAACTTTAACTCTTATACAATAAGAATATATATTTACCATATCGCCTAATCTTCATTTTCATCATTATTGTTTTGTTTGAATATCAGATATTCGATATAAAGATTGATTACATACAGGAAGTTTTTTAAGAAAAAACACGCAGCACACGTAGTCTTGTCGTCGCATAATCTGACCAATGAGAATAAATTGTGTCGTCATCAAGGCTTTTGCAGACGATTTTAAGCAACTGCAGCGCCTGACCTCTGCGGCTGGTCTCATTTTGCTCTCACGGTACTTTGATGGCACACGTGATCGAAAGGCGGCTGCAGCGCCGATCAAAGTCGGACAAATGATCTTACCAGAATGCATTGTTTTTAAGGCGGGAGCCGATTTCTTTCGGCGCCGCATGAAGTCGAATGCACCTAATGTTTTGTAACGCGTTGCATGAACCACATTTTTGTCGCTATTAATATGTTTAACGTTAAATGAAATGGAAAAGAGGCAATGCTGTTTGATATAATATTTCGTTTCACTGTAATGTTGTACATTCCCTGAACAACGTTTTTGCAGCTATTAATATGTTTAAATGAAAACGAAAAGAGGCAGAGGAGGTTGATATCATATTTCGTCTTATTGTAAATACATACAGTGAACATACCTGTCAAGTTTTGGATTTGAAAATAAGGGAAATTTTCCGGCGCCTGCCGCAAGCAGTCCCACCTTCCCAACCCAGCTCCTGTATCCCTTACATTTTTTAATCAGGTGACAAGACAGCTAAAATCACCACTTGTCAGCCACTTATAAACTGAGCTACAATTGGCTTTATGCACAGCTGCACTACTTCCTTAACTTCAGGCATCACCTTTGTTTCCTGTCTGCCATTATTGAACAAACTGTTTAATCCAGGTGATCAGTTTGTCCAATAATGGCAGACAGGAAACAAAGGAGCTGGCTGAAGTTCAGGGAGTAGTGCAGCTGTGCATAAAGCCAATGATAGGCCTACCTTTGTTGACATTGACATGCTGTGAGCATTCATAGGCTAAATGAAAACACAAAAGGGTATATTTAAAGAGCATTTATTTAAAGTCTAATTAGCATATTTTTTGTTCATTTAACATTGGTAGGCAGTTATCGTGAGGCTAGTGACGTTGGGGGGAGGGCGTTTTTTTTTTTTTTTTTAAATAACGCAGGTTAAAATTAGTGATGGGAAGTTCGGCTCTTTTCAAAGATTCGGCTCTTTTGGCTCGGCTCCCTTAAAAGAGCCGGCTCTTACGGCTACCAAATGGCTCTTTATTTAGTATCACTCAGAGCCTTCTATTTTAGCCCAATTTGTCAATTGTGAATGTTTTGTGTATTGGTAAGCAACTTTTTATTTCCTAATTTTTCATTTTAAAAAATACAGTTACTATTATTTAACATTTTAATAAAACTTTAATTGAACTCAACCACAGCATAACCTAAATAAAGGGAAAAGTCTTAACATATATAATAAACATATAACAAAACACTTTTGTCTTTAGTGCAGATTGGCATTGAGAAATATGAGATGCCTCAGCTTTGATGGGCTGATGCGATTTCTCCTCTCTGTAATTATTTGTCCTGTTTTTGAGAAGACTCTCTGAGGGCACCAATGTTGCAACAATGCATGTCTTCCTACCATTACCTTAACCAGGCATCTGCACTCAGCTTTGCATTCTCCAACATCATTGAAATGCAGCCAGATGCTGCTGCTTTTTCGTTTTTCACTAATTTTTTCACTTTCTCCCAATGTACTCGCATTTAATGCCGTCTCTCCCGCTTCTCTCTGTCGCTCTGTGTACCTGGCCTGTTCCACTACACTCGCTATCTTTAAACACGCACCCCCTTTCCTTCTTTCTCATAATGGTACGATCCCGCCCCTACTTACGGCGGAAGATTCGGCTCTCCCCGACGGGAGTCGGTTCTTCTCATTCGCTACAAAGAATCGGCTCTTAGAGCCGACTCGTTCGCGAACGACACATCACTAGTTAAAATACGGGAGATTCACGGGAAAATACTATTACGGGAGGATGGCGGGAACGTAGGGTAAAATACGGGACTTTCCCGGCCAAAACGGGATACTTGACAGGTATGACAGTGAAGCAGTGAAGATAACCGGAGTAGAAAAGGCGAGCTGACTGAATCAAGTACACTGCTGTTCCATTTGCAGAATTGCAGGACTTGCATCCTCACGTCCTCAGGAGTTAGTACTCCCAAGTCAAACTTCCAAGGATGCAAGTCCTCTTCTTCTTCTTCTTCTTTGGGGTTTATAGGCGGCTTGCATCCACGATCGTTGCACTACCGCCATCTTCTGGCTGATTTCCTCTGTTACTCCAGTTTCTTTACTCCCGCTCTCTTCTCATCATATTCTATTCATAAGCCCAGTTTCCCATAAGAAATTACACAGACTTTTCTTGGTTTGCCCGATCACATTTTTATGTAGTATATCTTTCATACCCGTTCCTGCCACCCCATCTTTCTTTAGCTCCTCCATAAGTTTCCTTCTCTGTTCATCATATCCTCTGCAATTTAAAATGACATGCTCAATAGTTTCTTCCACCCCACACCTCTCACAGTACCCAGAAGGATGCTTCCCTATAATGTATAATGTGCTATTCAAATTACTATGCCCAATTCTTAATCTAGTCATTACTATTTCTTCTCTTCTAGACCCTCCCCATCTCCTCACAGAGCCAACTTTATTTTGTATAGTATACAGGTGTCTCCCTTTAACTTCTCTGTCCCATTGTCCTTGCCACTCTTCCAAAGCTCCCTTCCACCCTATACTTTTCCCTTCGGCTTTCGACAATTTTATATTTACTTCAACATTTCCCTTTTTAATTGCTTGTTTGGCTAAATTATCTACCTTCTCATTTCCCAAGATACCTATGTGCGCTGGGACCCAAATCATTTGAATCACAATTCCCTTTTCTTTTATTCTCTTATATGTTATCAATGTTGTATACAACAGGTCCTGGCGACTTTTGGATATACCTGTTCTGAGATTGTATAGCGTTGACATTGAGTCACTACCAATAAGGACCTTACTTATATTATTACCTATATACTTATTAATCCATTCCAATGCCATAAGTACAGCATATAGCTCAACTGTATATACATTTAAATCGTTTGTGGTTCTTTTGCATTCCCCCCTTTCTTGGCTAATTATGAAAATTGCGGATCCAGTCCTTCCTGTTTCAGGATCTTTTGATCCATCTGTATAGATCTGAATATACTCCCTGTATTTATTTTCCACATATCTATAATATTCGGCTATAAGGTCCACATTACTGTTTAATATTTTGGTTTGATGCAACTTAAAATCAACTTCCATAGTATCAATTTCCCATACTGGACAATCAGGCCATATAACAGTTGGGCAGAACTCTTTCCCGCTCATCCCCAAACCTCTAGCTGCCTCATCTCCTATCCATCCAAAACTAAACTTTTGTCCCCTTTCCTTTTCCCAGCTAGCTTGCAGTACTTTCTTGGTAGGATGGCCATCTCTGTGTCCCTTTAAATTGATCCAATAATTTACAAGTAATTGTTTACGTCGAATGTTCAATGGCATTTCTCCTGCTTCCACTTGCAGAGCACATACTGGTGATGTTTTTACTGCTCCTAAGCATAGTCTTAATGCTTTAGCCTGTATTACATCGAGTCTTGCAAGTACCGTTTTGGCTGCTGATCCATACGCCACACTCCCATAATCTATTCTTGATCTTATCAAACTTACATATATGTATTTTAGTGATTGATAGTCAGCACCCCACTCTAATCCTGTTACACATCTCATTATATTCAGTACTTTTTTACATTTATCCTCCACTTTCCTTATATGTCCTACCCATGTTAACCTTGGATCAAAATGTACTCCTAAGAAACAAAATGTATTAACCTTCTCTAGATTATTTCCATATAATTTTAAAATCATACCTTCACTAATTTTCCTCCTTGTAAAAAACATTACCTTGGTTTTTTCGACTGAAAATTTAAAACCCCAGTTTAATCCCCACCTCTCAACTTGCTTTATACTATCCTGCACCTTCTTAACTGTGTATTCTACATTTCTCCCTCTTTTCCATAATGCCCCATCATCCGCAAACAATGATCTTCCCATGTCTGCTGATACATTTACATATATGTCATTTATCATTATTGAGAAAAGTGTGGGACTAACTACACTCCCCTGAGGTGTCCCATTCTCTGCAACATGCTTGCTTGACAAAACTGAGCCTATCTTAACCTGAATTGTTCTTCCTTTCAGAAAATCTTTAACCCAGTTAAAAATTCTCCCTCTAATTCCCATTCTGTACATCTTAATCAATAGCCCCTCTCTCCATAGCATATCATACGCCTTTTCAATGTCAAAGAATACTGCTACTACTATTTCTTTACTTATTTGCGCTTTTCTTATTTCATCTTCTAAACATAACACTGCATCCATAGTACCCCTTCCTCTCCTAAATCCACTTTGGTACTCATTCAACAAACCTTGCTTCTCCAAGATATACATTAATCTCTCATTTACCATTCTCTCCATTAGTTTGCATATATGAGAAGTCAGAGCTATAGGTCTATAATTTATTGGCTTACTAGAGTCCTTCCCAGGCTTTCTTATTGGAACAATAACTGCTTCTTTCCAGCTCTTTGGCATTTTTCCTTCTTCCCATACTTTATTGAACAGCATCAATAGTTTCTTCTTCCCCTCTTCACTTAACTGCTTCAACATGCTATAGCATACCCCATCTATCCCTGGAGCAGTCATCCCAGTTTTTGCCAATGCCCTAGTTAATTCTCCCATATTAAAAGGTACATTTTGATCACGTTCATCACATCCTACCCCTCTCAGTGCTTCTAAATTTTCAGATCTAGTTTTATCTCTACCCCTCTTTCCTTCCTCAGATAAATTATTTGAACTATGTACCTTAACAAATGTATTTACCAACATTTCCGCCTTTTCTTTATTTGTTACTGCAACCTCATTCTCATTTGTTAAAACTGGGTAGTTCCAGTCTCTCCTTTCTCCTCCCATTTTTTAATCATGGTCCACACTTCCCCTATCTGAGTTGTATTCCCAATTGAACTGCAATAATTTCTCCAAAATGTTCTTTTCGCTTGTCTTATTACTCTCCTTGCTGCTGCTTGAGCATATTTATACTGAATCATATGTAGAAAATTATGCGTTTTTTTCATTACCTTGAATGTTTTATTTCGATTCTGGATTGCTTTTTTACATTCATCATTCCACCATGGTACTTCTTTCTTTTTCTTACTACCTTGACTTTTTGGAATAGATTCTAATGCTGCTGCAATTATACCCTGTCTCACTTTGTCTCCAAAAGTTTCAATATCACAATTATATTCAATACAATTCAAATACTGATCACTTTCTTTCTGAAATTTCCCCCAGTCAGCCTTTTCAAACACCCATCTACCTCCTTTTCCTTCAGTATTTTGTGATAGGCTTATATTAATTTTACACAGAACTGGATAATGATCACTTCCTACTGTACCTTCTTTATATACACTCCAAGAACATTTTGCTGCCATAGTACTGGTCACCAGCGTGAGATCAATTACAGACTCCCTACCAGTATTAACCTCTATCCTTGTTTTAGTTCCATCATTTAGACAAACCAAGTTTTTCTCCTCTAATAGCTCTTCTATTACTTGCCCATTAGCGTCTATTTTTCCACTTCCCCACAATGTATTATGCGCATTGAAGTCTCCACACCATACAATATTACTGCTATCCTGCCCGCCCATCTGCTCAAGCTGACTTAGTTGCAGCCTTCTACATGGATTATAAAAATTAATGACTATGAATTTCTTCCCTACCCCCCATACTTCAACTACTACATATTCATATTCACTCCCTATCATCCCTATATTTAACTCTCTATATGGAATTCCTTGTTTCACAAAAGTAACACATCCCCCTCCACTCCCATTTACCCTATCTTGCCGAACTGCTACATACCCAATTATAACAAAATCCAGATTGGGCTTTAGCCAGGACTCCTGGACACAAATGACATCTGGTTTGTTTTCCCTACTTGCAATAAACTGTTTAAACTCTTGTCCATTTGCGACCAGGCTCCTTGCATTCCATTGAAGGAGCAACATTATTAAAAATATTAGCCCACACATGTTATCTCTTGACTCGACTGTACACTTAGCTCATCCCGTACTTCTTCCCATTTCAAACCTGCCATATCTAAATGATGTATTGCTGCTTTAACAATTATCTGAATTCTTTCTGTTTTAGATCTGATTTCAGCTGTAGCATTAATCACTCCTGCTATAAACGTCACCATTTTCTTCTTTTCCTCCCATTTTTCTTTATATACCTGCTGAACTTCTCTTGTCTCTCTATTCCTATATTCCCTTTCCGGGTTTTCCTTTTCCCCTACAGATCTTTTGGCAGCCTCAGCATAGGAGATGTTTTCCTTCACTCTTATCTGCTGTATCTTCACCTCTTTTTTCATTACTTCACATCCCCAAAAAGCAACACTGTGATTCCCCCCACAGCTGCAACATCTTGGCTTTACTCCTTCCCCACACTCTCCATAATCATGATCCCCGCCACATCTGGCACATCTCCTTTTTCCCTTGCATAGTTTAGCCATATGTCCAAATTCTTGACATTTATAGCACCTCATTGGTTTAGGAATATATTCCCTTACTCTATACCTCATGAATCCATAATAGACCTCTTTTGGGACATCCTTTGAATCAAACTCAATCAAAACAGATTCTGTTTCTGTTTTCTCAAATCCCCTTGTCATTCTTACAGCACTCTTAACCGAACTGTTTTGTGCCCTCATATTCTCAACTAGAGCTTTCATATTTATTGTGACTGGAATTCCATATATCACTCCCTTACCACCATTTATTTTCCTTTCCCCCACTCTTATTACTTTGTCTACCTTAATTTTTCCTATGCAGCTCATCTTCATTGCTTTTCCCACCTGTACCTCATTATTACAGCCTATGAGTAAGTTTCCATCTCCCAATATTCTTGCATATTTCACTTCTCCAATTTGTCCTCTTATTATGTATGTTAACTTAAGTGGATCCATTCTCTTTACTCCCCCCTCTCCTTCAAATCGTATCACAACATTAAACAATCTCTCTTGCAGTCTCTCCCCTTCATCCTCCCTTCCTTCACTTCCTGTTTCATTTGAACTAGCTCTACTTTTTTTCTTTCTTTTACAACCTACCCCTTGTTTTGATCGGTTTCCTCTCCCTACTTCTTCCCACTCACTCTCTCTTCTCTCATCACTCTCAATCCCCTCCCGATCACTAAATTCCATACAATCCACATTCCTCCCCGCCATTTGCTAATGTTGATAGGGTTAGCCGACAAAGAGGCCGCGGGGCAACACCGCTACCGGACCTATACAGGCCGTCGGCCAATGCGCCCCACACCACTCCCCACTCGACTCACCACTACCTCGTATTTCAGTCCGTCTTATGTCCACAAGAATTTGTATTGAGATCACTGGGGTAATTTCCAGGAATCACCAAACGCTGTTTTGAAGTTCCCGCCCGTAAAGTCAGCCTCCACAGCGACGCGTCCTCCTTCCAACACCGACCTCACGTCAGACCTCAGCCAGGATGCAAGTCCGAACTTTGCGTCCTTATTTATAAACAAACTGCAAAACTTCGGTGAGTCGCATAGAAGGCGTCATCGTCTTGCTGCTCCCTCCCCGTTCTGTGATTGGTTCCCTATCTGAGGTGAAAATTTGGTCCATGGTTTCCAGGCTGCCTAGCAGCATGAAAAACATATGGCACTACTTTAAAAAATATTAGAAACAGAAAAGCTGAGAAAACCTTTGATGCACTATGTCGTTTTAATTTGATTAATTGAATATTATTTGTAATTTTTTCTCTCTGTCTGTATACCCATTTTTTCTATTCTGTTGTGAGATGTATTTGTATTAATGTGTACATAATTGTGAAAAAAAAAAAAAAAAAAGCCTAGCAGCATGATTAAAATTGTGCTGCGCGCAAGGCAGCATGGGGAAACCCAGGCTAGTAAAAAATAGTAAAAATTAAAAATGTGAAGCCTTGCCGACAGAATGAATGCCTATTAGCAAATATTGCATCATTTTATAGTCAAATGGCCCTGGGTTAAAAAAATTGCAGTTTTAATGGGTTTCAATGTGGACATTTTTGTCCTTAAAGGAACACTCCACTTTTTTGGAAATAGGCTCATTCTCCAACTCCCCCTGAGTTAATAAGTTGATTTTTACCATTTTGAAATCCATTCAGCCGTTCTCCTGTTCTGGAGATATCACTTTTAGCATAGCTTAGCATAGATCATTGAATCCTATTAGACCAATAGCATTGCGTTCAAAAATGACTAACGAGTTTCCATATTTGTCCTATTTAAAACTTGACTCTTCTGTAGTTATATCGTGTACTAAGACCAGCGGAAATGCAAAGCTGCGAGTTTCTAGGCTGACAAGATTAGGAACTACACTTCCATTCCGGCGTAATAATCAAGGAAGTTTGCTGCCGTAATATGGCCGAAGCAGGCGGAGTATTATCAGAAATGAGTTCCCAGCTAGTTTAGCATTTGCACATGTGCTGCGTGGTATTACTGCTCCTGCTTCAGCCTTATTACAGCAGCAAACTTCCTTGACTATTACGCCGGAATGGGAGTGTAGTTCCTAATCTTATCAGCCTAGAAACTCGCAGCTTTGCATTTCCACCGGTCTTAGTACACGATATAACTACAGAAGAGTCAAGTTTTAAATAGGACAAATATCGAAACTCGTTGGTCATTTTTGAACGTGATGCTATTGGTCTAATAGGATTCAATGATCTATGCTAAGCTATGCTAAAAGTGATATCGCCAGAACAGGAGAACGGCTGAATGGATTTCAAAACGGTAAAAATCAACTTATTAACTCTGGGGGAGTTGGAGAATGAGCCTATTTCCAAAAAAAGTGGAGTGTTCCTTTAAGGTCCTGAGCGTGAGTATTTTTTGTATGGAGGGTAAAAGGGTGGAATATTAAAATTTAAATAAAAATACACACCTGAGCCAAGATTTATGCAGTTGGCATTAACACAGGCACACTTATAACAAAAAATAAAACTGAAATGGACAAAAACGTCCATAAGGTCGCACAAGGGTTAAACATTTCTGACAAATATGAAGTTTCTCTCTTTCCCTTTAGCGTTTTAGTCGTCCAGATCGCAAGATGTCGCCATTGTGCTTTTTAGCGCTGCTCTTCATATGAAGCGCACAGCAGCTGTGGCGCATGCGCAGTTTCTCCGTAAGAATGGCAGCCAGGCTTCTCTTGAGATCAACGACACGAAGTGCTGCTGCTGTTTACAGCCGTCAGCTTCTGCCAGCTCAAGCTGTAGTTAGGGGCCTGGCGTCTGGAGGTACTGGGTGATCATTGGCTTTATTTTGTGTGCGTGTTTTGGCGGTTTGGCTGGAAAATACCGCTTAGATCGAAAGTGATATCACCTATTTGAGTAACAACAGCATTAACGTTAACGTTACTCACCCACACCACCTCAAATATAATTTACATTAATCTATAACGTTATACACGGGCTTGAATGCAACTGTTATGTAATTCCTGTCGCTATAACTTTATCGTTTCTTCCTCCTCGAAGAGTTGTTAGTGAATTCGTACTTATAAGTCTAATCCAATTACTCTCTGTCATCCTATGTAGTCACACTTGCAGGAAATAGACATGTTTGTTGCAAACGAACAGTCATGACAGGGAAAAATAGTTTGCGTTTCATGACAAAAAGATGCCAGTTTCTGCCACATAAGCTAAAATGATTCCGTATATCATAATTGTAAGATTAAGCTAAATTAAAATGACAGAAAACAGCAGTCATTAGGTCGAAATTATAAAATAAGCTCTTAATTTTTTGTCATAATTATGACAAGGTTTTTATAAATTCATAATTATGGGATGAACAAAACGTTAATCTTTTTAAAAAATATTTTTTTCATAACATTATCATCATAACTATACAATATAGACCAATTATAACAATATAATTCTAGTCAAAGAAATAAAAAGCACAATTATGATAACTTGACAATTATGTCCAAAGAGTTCGTTTTATGTCATAACTATTTTTGACATAATTTTTGGCGAATGTCATAATGATAATTATATCTTGGTATGACATACATTCAATTTATTTCATAACTATTTCCTTTTTCATTATGCGGCTGGAATGTTTTCTAACAGTACTTTTAAGTAGTTTAAGCTGAAAGATTTGCAAAACAATTGTGGAGAGCAACAGAAATAAAATGTTTGTGGAACATCAAAACACCTCGCAATCATGATCTGTAATAATATTGTGTTCAGGCATTCCCACAGATGACGAGCAGGCCACCGGTCTGGAGAAGATTGTGTTGGAGGCGTCCAAGAAAGGAACTGTAAGTGTCTTATAATGTGTTCTTTTGTTCTGTTGTGGCTTCTTGTGAAATGAAGAGCGCTGTGTGAGTTCAAAACAATCAATGCAGTCTTCTTCACTAGGATCCATACAACATCTTAAAACCGAAGGAGTATGCAGGCTCCAAACAAGACCCTCATATCGTCCCCTCCATAACCAACAAGAGGATTGTTGGCTGTGTTTGTAAGTCACAGTATAGTTTAACTACCATTTTGATCTCTGATAAATAAATAATGACTCTTTAAACATTTAAGATGCATACTTAACGCGTCTGCAAATAAAGGTCAATGCTATCTAGTCTCCTCGTATAGTCGTATATTATCAGTGTGAGCTATCTTAACAACCTAATGATCTTTGGTCAAGCCTATTAACCTATGGGTCTTTGTTTTTTGAAGGTGAAGAGGACAACACTGCAGTGGTTTGGTTTTGGTTGCATCAGGGTGAGGCCCAGCGTTGCCCATCCTGTGGTGCTTACTACAAACTTGTTCCACATGAGTTACCCCACTGAAATATACACTTCACCGCACCAGCGGCCTAAACACTCCCATACTGACTCAAACACCATAGATACTCTGACTTGTGCACAATCTCCTTCACTAATCCCTGTTCTGAAAAATAGAATTGCACTTTAAAGGGGCATAGTTAGTTAGTTGCTTCACATAAGCAGAAGTGAATTAACCTCAAGCACAGTATTAGCTGTTTAAACATTCCAAATTGTCCTTAGAAATGCAATGCATTCCTTGTTTAGTTACAAAATGAGCTGTTACTTAAAATCTAAAAGCATTACAAAAGTTTGCACATTCTTGCAAGAGATAATGTCTATAGACACTGTCTTTGATTTTTCAGTGTCTAGACAAAGATAATACATTCCCAATTCTGTGGGACTCAAAATATGTTCCATTTACTTTGAAAGTCTTGAGATTGAATACTATTCTTTCAATAAATGTGGTGTTTGAACATGTATGACGTGACTTGTGTGCATCTCATTGCTGGAATCTTGGCGTTTGATTCACATGAAGGCCTGAAATGATCTTGACAAATTTATTTTATACAAAAATATTTTTTACATTCCGTACGTCCATACATTAGACATTTTTCACATTGTTGGTGCATTGTCAAATGCATTGATCTTGTCAAGGGCCTTGAAACTGTAATACAAATGTTAAAAAAAAGAAAAAAATGTTGATGAACCTCTTTCCATTTGAGCCAGACTAGCTCAGGAAATGATTTAGTTACGCTGGACCCTGAATCGTACCACAAAGTAATTTGTATTCATTAGATTTGCATTAAAAAGATTGTTTTTGCTTATTCCGTATCAACAAGGCGGCTGTTCTCTTTTACAAATATAGATACACAGAACATATCAACATGTAGCATTTACATTTTTAACAGCATTTGGCTTTCATCCAAAGTGATTGACAGTGCATTCACTGCTACATTTGATCAGTATTGGGAATTGATTCCAAAACTTTCCAGTTGCAAGTGCCACGGAATACCAACTTGTATGTAACAGTCTTTCAGTTGGCATTAGTCTTCAAAATCGACAGGAAACACTTTGCAACCCATTTTACTTAATCCTGAAACTTGATCCTTCAGTATCAGAGTTTATAGTAAATAAAGTCTGTTTTGACAAAGTAAACTCATCAATTTTGGTTTCACGTTGACCTACAGACCTGAATAATAACAGAACTCTAGATGGTAAGGACCAGTTGTTTCATAATAGTTCAGTATGGCTGCAGGCCTGCCATGTTGTACCCATTGGGTGGATGCCAGATCGGTAACTGGTAAGGGTAAGAGGGCAAAGCAGCCTCGTAAGACCCAGAAAAGGAGTTGCCCACTGGCGGGCAATGCATAGAGTGGGTCTGAGCAGGAGGTATTAGATTAGGCGGAAGAAGTATAGGTTGAAAAGCCTTCAACTGTTCGGATATATCTGCCCGTCTCTCTAAGGTTGGCATGTAGGGCATTGTTAGACCGGTATGGGGGTGGAATAGGAACTGCTGGGTAGGCATAGGCTTGGGCAACCCTGTCTTTGGTTTCTCTTTCCTGTCCATAATGCGAAGTGGAGAGGCTATTGGTATCTTCTTCAAGTAGGCTTCTTCCATGGTGGGCCTCTTTAGGAGGTGTTGGGGGTAGGACATGTGTGGTTTAAAAGTGGGCTGTAGTGACACAGGTCTACAGAGATCTCGTGGTAAGACCTTGGAAAAGCTGGAGTCATTGACCCAGTAGGGTTTGGTGTATGCAGGTGAAGTCAGCCTGTGGGATGCAAATCTGTTCCCAGATTTATCCAAGATCCATGGCGAAAGACTCCTCTGGGTCTTTTCGGGATGGGTCAGGCCAACTTGCATGTAATCCCTATAATGGTAGCGGTGATAGTTGGCAAAATCTTTACTTCCCGGGTAACATCCGAGAGGCTTACAAACTCCGGTGCTAGCAGCCTTGGATGTAGGGAGAGTGGACAATCGAGAAGGTGTCCTACTTTCGGGTTCTTTGGAAGGAGACTTCTGGATCGTCACGGCTATGCAGTCCTCAGAGGAGACAGAGTAAGGAGAGGGGCTACGAGACAAGGAGCCAGATGGAGAGGAGACGGGAAGGGGTGAGCCGTCGGAAGAATGGCGGGTGCGAGTAGAGGAAGGACACATGGGAGATTGGGAAGAGTGGGATAGCTGAATGACAGAGGGTCTCTCCAGTTCTGCACCATCCTCTAAAGCGCCAGAGGCGGGGATGTTCAGACTAGCCTGTGCAAGACGCTTCTTTTTCTCCAAAGGAGAGATCACCTCAGTCGAGGTGGGAATATGAAGGAGAGGGATCTCTCTGGAGCAGGTGCCATGGTGAGGACCGTGGATAGAAACCGCAGATGATTGCTCAGAGTCTAAGCGATCGGAGGATGCCAACCATGGACTGTGATGGGAACACATGCCTCTGTCACAGTGATGATCCGATCCCATTTTTTCCTGAGAATAAAGGAACATGCTTCAGGACAAGGAGCACACAGATACATTTCCACACATAGGAAATTTGGAGATATATACTATACATCATTTAGATTTATATTGTTGTATGTAATATTATATGTAGGGCTAGGTCAGGGGTCTCCAAAATCGGTCTAGAAGGGCTGGTGTCCTGCAGAACTTAGCTCTAACCCTAATTAAACACACCTGAACCAGCTAATCAAGGTTCTACTAGGCATTCTAGAAGCTTCGAGGCAGGTGTGTTAAGGCAAGATGGAGGTAAAATCTGCAGGACACCAGCCCCCCAGGATTGAGTTTGTAGACCCCTGATTTAGGCCAGGGTTGTCAAACTCTTGAAGCATGTTCCTATCACTACATAGGACAAACTGTTTAAATAATGGATGGGCGATTCAAATGGTCCATTTCAATGAATCAATTTAACCATCTGTTTGCATCAATACTTGAAAACATACCACCAAAAAGCTGAAGTTCTCACAGCCATATCGCCCAACCCTAACTGTACATTTGACAAAGAGTTTCTTTGATCCAAGTGCATATTCTTCCTGCTCACCTCGCAGTCTTCTCTGTCCATCTTCCTCTTCTTCTTTCCCTCTGGCTTACTTCCCCTGATCTCAGGGCTTCTTTTGTACTGTTTTCGAGGTTTGGAGGGTGGTAGTGGTTTATCCTCCTCCCCTCTCAGTTGACGCTCAAAGGGCAACACCAACCTGCACAAAGAAAGAGTTTTACTGTTGGAGTCATGGCTTAGTGGTCAGTGCGCATTCTTTGAAACCTCAACTGAGCGGTGTTCATGTGGGCAATGTGAGTTTGACTGATCCGACTCTGTCTGGTTCGTACAGTTTACAATTGAGTTTACCTTTCGTAGTGTCTGCGTGTGCAGGTGGCTGCACTTGTACTGCCTGGACTACCACCCAGCTCGTCGTACACATTCTTCCATAGCCTCCGTGCTGTCACCTGTGAGCAAACACAACATTATTATACATAGAGAAGAAAACAGAACTTAACTATCTACTGTATATAGTAGGGGTGCCCAATCTTGGTCCTGGAGGGCCGGTGTCCTGCACAGTTTAGCTCCAACCCCAGTTAATACACACCTGAACCAGCTAATCAAGCTCTTACTAGGCATGCTAGAAACATCCAGGCAGGTAGGTTGATGCAAGTTGGAGCTAAATTCTGCAGGACAATGGCCCTCCAGGACCGAGTTTGGGCACCCCTGGTATATAGCTACTTCTTTGGCAATGATTAAATTACAAACCCAGATGTTAATGACTAATTCACAAGAATTGGGATAGGAATAGTTAGGAGTTGAGATAGAGGAGGGATGCTGGAAAACTGTTGTGGGACAGAGGTAAGTTGTATATACTGTTGTGCTAATTAAGTTGATTATCTAAACGTGCTCCTCCACATCTTTAATAAAACATCATTCCCGCCTCGTGGACCTTCCTGATCCTATCCTTCTCTCTCTCCCAATTGCTTCCTGTCATATCAACTGTCCTATTACAAAAAATGCAAAAAAAAAAAAAAATAGTTTGGAGTTCTGTCAGCAGCAATAGCCTTGTGGGCAGCGTGCAGACATATGCCGCAGTTGAGCTTCAGGTGTCCCGAGTTTGATTACTACCTTGTGGACTTTTCCCAATGCTGTCCCCCTATTTTTCTCCCACTTGCTTCCTGTCATATCTCAACTGTCCTATCACAAAAAATGCAAAAACACCCAAAAAATTGTTTGGTGTTCTGTCGGCAACGGTAGCCTTGTGGGCAGCATGCTGACATATGCCGCAGTTGAGCTTCAGGTGTTCCGAGTTTGAATCCCACCGTGTGGACCTTTCCCGACCTGTCCCCCCTCTTTCCCAATTGCTTCCTGTCATATCTCAACTGTCCCATCACGAGAAATGCAAATACACCAGTAGCTTTGAGGGGAGCACGGTTGCGCTTTGGGTGTCCCGAGTTCGAATCCCTCCTCGTGGACCTTTCCTGATCCCATCCCCTTCTCTCTCTCCCACTTGCTTTCTGTCATATCTCAACTGTTCTATTATGATAAATGCAAAAAAAATTGTTTGTTGTTCTTTTGGTGTCGATAGCCTTGTGGACAGCGTGGCGACATATGGCGCAATTGCGCTTCGGATGTCCCAAATTCGAATCCTGCCACGTGGACCTTTCCTGATCCCGTCCCCCTCTCTCTCTCCCAATTGCTTTCTGTCATATCTCATCTGTCCTATGACAAAAAATATATATATATATTTTGGTGTTCTAAGAGTGCTGATAACCTTTTGGGCAGTCCGCTGACATATGGTGCAGCTGTGCTTCGGGTGTCCCGAGTTCGAATACTGCCTTGTGGACCTTTCCCGATCCTGTCCCCTGTCTCTCTCTCTCCCACTTGGGATGCGTTCCCAAAGTGAATTTTGTTTCGAATTTGTTTGTTCAACTTGTTTACCAATATAAAGCTGTATAATTGGGAACTGACTTTGAGTAAATGGTGCTTCAGGCATCACTACTGACAATGGACAATAGATCTTTGCCCACAGAGTTACACTAATGTGACCGTGCCTTAAGGAGTTTATTGTGCATTTCTAAATTAGCATCTATGCTTGCATTTTGTTTTCTCGGACTGACAGTGCGTGTATTGCATGCACTCCATTATCAGTCTGATCAGGTCTTGTCATAGTGGAACTTCATGATTAGTCACTAGTTAGTTTCAGAGGTTGCCTCATATGTGTCTAAGTGCATACCCCAAATTTATTTTCACAGGCTGATAAAGGTTTCACCTTTAAAATGGTACTACCACCTTTACTGCCTGACACATTGCTAAATCAATTAATGACAGAGGTACTTTTATTTATTTACAGGTGTCAGTCCTCTGACTTTTGTTTAGTGACAGCAAGCATGTTCAGTTTAGTTGTGTGACTGGAAAAAAAATTGACTGATGCAATAATGGCATTTTTTTAGCAAGACTCGTTGCAGAGTATAAGGTCAGACTTTCCACTCCCAGACCCAATTCACACACATGCATAAGACCCTCTTTGACCAAGACTAAAATTATATACAGACAGACAGACATTGTTTTGTCAAACATCGGTTTTACTGACCACACGCACACTCATTAAAAAGACAAACACTTTAGCACCTTGAAGTGAGTGGAAACTTTAAGTGTGAGAGAACAAAGCTTTGAAGCAACGGGTTTGGGCAGAAAGAGCTAGGGGGAAGATGGACCCCCGTTCTCATTGTGGTCATAACGGTCACTGTTGTATGTATGATGTGGCCTAAAGCCATCATAGTTTCCACTGTGCAAGAGCAAGTGGCAAGTGCATGACCTGCTTCTCAACTTCCTTATAAGTTGCGGAAGCCTTGGGCAGTTGGCATACTTGCACAATATATCGACAAGATAATGCTATCAGGGGTGTGAATGAGAGATGGGGGAGATAGACCAACACCAGGTTGTGAAAGGTCTGTCTGGAGGTTTGTTTTGCTCAAAGTTGCGTGAGGATACTTACTGCATCATATCCTCCAAGCGTCTCCACAGCTTTGTAGATTTTCCACAGGTTGACTGTAAAAAAGACAGAGACATGATTGTATCAAATACACAATCGTAAAAATCAAGTTATGAGATGTAGATGGCATTTCTCATCAAAACTGGGCTTGAGTGAAATGAGGTGTTCTTCATCTCCAGGAAGTCTATTTATTTTATATGAAGTAAATACGTACATACTGGGACATTTTGAAATACAGTTTAAAAAAACAAACAATGCCAGAAATGTTAACATTGTTGCAAATTTAGCAAACTAGGCTACCTAGTTTGGTAGCAGATGTTGGTTTGTAGTCATTAATTACCATTCTTTCAATGTTTTACACAACAACATTTGTAAAAATGGACAAAATGTGACTCTGGATCACAAAACCAGTCATAAGCCAATAGCCAACAATACATTGTAGAGGTCCAAATTATCTATTTTTCTTTTAAGCCAACAATTATTAGGATATTAAGTAAAGATCATGTTCCATGAAAATATTTTGTAAATTTTCTACTTTAAATATATCAAAACTTAATTTTTAATAAGTAATATGCATCACTAAGAACTTCATCTGGCCAACTTTAAGACGGTTTTCTCAATATTTTACATCCTCAGATTCCAAATTTTCAATTAGTTGTATCTTGACCAAATCTTGTCCTATCCTAACATCCATACATCAGCTTTCAGATGATGTATAAATCTGAATTAAAAAAAAAATGTAACCTGGTTTTGTGGTCCAGGGTCACAAATGGAATTAGATTTATTGCCTTTCTGTTCCATTATAATTTAATTAACTTACATGAAAATAGCTTTTTAATACAATAATTAAATATGAGTTTAAGAAATAATTGAATTTAATTGAATAATAGCTTCATTAATTAGTTAATTTTAGATTTTTTTGCATAACAGTTTATTTAACAGTTCTCACAACAAAAATAGTGTGATTTCTGGCTCATGGCACACCAAAGTGTACCACATTCTTGGAAAGTGGTAAATATAGTACACGATTTAGTCAGCATCTTGTTGTTTTTTTAATATTAGTGGTTTAATGGGTGCAAACATTGATTGCAGTTGTGTTCTGTTATGAAAAATCATGCTAAATGTAAGTAATAAAATGCAGGGGAAAGGAAAGAGGAAAACCTTTAACTTTGCATCTGATCTTTCTCTTATAAAAAGACAGATTCCAACACGGACATGTTGTGTAATATGCCCTCATGCTCAAAAACCATGAACAAAACTATAGAAGGAAAACAAAACATGAGCCTGAGACAACACTAAACACGGGTTTCACTTGGTTTGTGGCCACAGTGTGTTTTGGTGAAGTGCATTATGGCTGCGAAGAGCTTTAAACTAAAACGTTGCATATTACATTTATTGAATTACAATACATTTGCATGATTTTGAGAGTATTTGAGGTTTTTGTGTTGGGTCGCCACATGATGTTCAATGTGAAATCGACATCTCGAAGCAAAACCATCTGAAAACCACTGATTTAAATGTGATATTACATGCAACAGTATTCAGACTCACTCTGTTTAAAGCCAAGATGTGGAATTCTCTCTATAGGCGTGCCTCTATCCTTCATGAAACAGTAGAGATTGGTCACAAAGGTCCTCTCCTCACTCTCAGATTGTTCGGTTCGGGAACCTTCCTCGCTGCTATTGGTGGACACTATGTTCTCCATCTCCCTGGTGGTCTATTGAAAAAAAAAATGGAAACAATTAGACAGAAAATTAGTATAGTTGTCCAAAGTTGTGCTTTTACTTGAAAAAAGAACTGTACTATTACACCGTGATAAAAAAAAATGTATTATTTTCATTTAAATAATAATAATCAGTTTAGATTATGGTAGTATTTCTTGTAAAATTTAACTACAAATATTTGTTTTTATGTAATAAGAATTTAAAAAGTCACCATTAAGAATAATGGCACTTACAAAAAAGTTAAAACTTCCAGATACAGATAAAAAAGAGGGGTAATGAAATGGTCACAATGCAAAATAAACAAATGTATAACCAGAAATTCCCAACATAACAGTTGGATAAGCAATAAATCTACAGTATGAATGTGCACTGTACGCGATATAGGCAATATATGAATGCATGTGGGTGAGTTTGTGTCGTTTACAGGAAGCAGCGTAACTGTGCTTCGAACAACCTTCGAATTTCACTTTCACACAAATAGGCTGATAAATCTTCTCACTGATTCATTTAGTCAAAGCCTCATGCAAAATCGCAGGTGATATAGGTGTTCATGCAACTCCGTTCCGAGACCAGTCATATTCAGAGTGTGAGACTGAAAACACAACAGCTTTGGCTTTCACCACCACTTTCAATAAGTAACCAGACATCCTGTTTGAAGGGAAACCGAACCACTGGTGGGGTTTTCACAAAGGAAAGCTGCACTAGTGCTGTACTCCACGCTGTGATAAAGACACAAGTGGTGCAAACATGAGAAACTTTGCAGTTACTGCAAGAGGGCGGGAGACGGCTGTCCACAAATCTTGTGATTTTTCAGCTGAACGCAAGAGCATGAATGTAGCCTTCCTTATCTGTATGATACTAAAAAAGCGAAGTGGGATTATGAGATATGTTCCTCACTTCACACTTTCGCACACTTTAATCAAAGGCCTTGTGGAAGATGCTGAACTCCAGAATAAAGGGCTTTAATAGTTTTAAAAGTTCACACCGCAATTATAACAATAACGATCCAGAGGAAAGACAACGTTGATGATTTTTTTTCCAGCTGATGACAAAACTGCGGCACACGCTTAGAATAAACAACATTTTATCATGCATTATTGTGGGCACTAATATAGTTATCTTTATGGACCACACACACACACGGCTCACGCTACGGACCACAGAAATCTCACTATCAGCCGACGTGAAAAAGAAGTGTGCTTTAGTGTACTGCATGTGAATGTTTTTGTATCTTTAAAGTATATTAAACTGTACTTGCAGACACTGCGATATTAATTAAAAAAGGCTAATTAAGTGTACTTTAAAAAGTGTACTTCATTTATAAATATGACCCTGTTCAAAAGTTTACACACACTTGATTCTTAATACAGTGTTTTTTACTTGAATGATCCACAGCTGTGTTTTTTTGTTTAGTGATAGTTGTTCATGAGTTCCTTGTTTGTCTTGAACAGTTAAACTGCCTGCTGTTCTTCAGAAAAATCCTTCAGGTCCCACAAATTCTTTGGTTTTTCAACATTTTTGTGTATTTGAACTACTTCCATCAATGACTGTATGATTTTGAGATCCATCTTTTCACACTGAGGACAACTGAGGGACTCATATGCAACTATTACAGTAGGTTCAAACGCTCACTGATGCTCCAGAAGGAAACACGATGCGTTAAAAGCCAAAAATGTAACTTATTTTGTCTTCTGGGAAACATGTAAGTATCTTCTGTAACTTCTGAAGGGCAGTACTAAATGAAAAAATATGATATTTAGACAAGATAAGAAAAATGTACATCTTTATTCTGTTCAAAAGTTTTCACCCCCTGGCTCTTAATGCATCGTGTTTCCTTCTGAAGAATCAGTGAGTGTTTGAACCTTCTGTAATAGTTGCATATGAGTCCCTCAGTTGTCCTCAGTGTGAAAAGATAGATCTCAAAATCATACAGTCTATTTTTAGAAAAGGGTTCAAATACACAAAAATGCTGAAAAAACAGAATTTGTGGGACCTGAAGGATTTTTCTGAAGAACAGCAGACAGTTAAACTGTTCAGGACAAACAAGGGACTCATGAACAACTATCACTCAACAAAAAAACAAAAAAAAAACAGCTGTGGATCATTCAGGTAACAACACAGTATTAAAAGTCAAGTGAACAGGGTCATTTTTATAAATTCAACTATTATTTTCTCTTGTGGACTATGTGAACATCTTTTATGTGAAATATCTAATTCAGGTCAACATTAAACAAAAAAAAAAAAACATTCATTTTGTATGATCCCCCTTATTTTGGTCAAACAATGGTATGTAAACTTTTGACTTCAACTGTATATAAGCTGTAGGATTTTCAAAAGAAAAATTTAAAAGAGGAAATTATGGGCATTTACTGTCATTATGCAAACTATATGTACTCATGTAATCTATGAAAAAGTAACTGTAATCTGATTATGAGCACTTTAGAGTTTAATATAACCTAATTACAAGTCCTTAATTTTTGAAATCTGATTACTTAATATAGATTACTACATAATCAGCGCTTCCTACCGGCTATTTTAAGTTTATAAAATGGCTTGGATCCCTCCTTCAGTGTACTTTTATAGATTTTTGCCTGTTTACACTGCAAAAAATGCTTTTCGTACTTAAGATTTTTTGTCTTGTTTCCAGCCAAAATACCTAAAAAGTCTTGAATTAGGAAGGATTTTCTAGACAAGTAAAAAATGTTGTCTTGTTTTTAGTAAAAACAAGTCAAAATTAAGTGAATTTTTGCTTTAGACAAGCAAAATAATCTGCCAATGGGGTAAGAAAAATAATCTAGCTGTCTGCTTGAAATAAGATTTTTTTTTCTTACCCCATTGGCAGATTATTTAGCTTATTTTAAGCAAAACCTCACTTAATTTTGACTTTTTACTAAAAACAAGAAAATAATTTTTACTTGTCTAGAAAATCCTCCCTGATTCAAGAATTTTTTGATATTTTGGCTGGAAACAAGACAAAAAATCTAAGTAAGAAAAGCATTTTTTGCAGTGTAATCATCTGAAATTTGAAATGCGTAGGTCTGATATCTTAGAAACACCTTTTTGTCATGATTTGCGTTATCGTCAATTTTTTTTAGCACACACAGTTCAGAATAAATTACACACTAATGCGCTCGTTTCAGCAAACGTTGCAAATAACAAGTAAGCATAGACAATCAGCACCTTGTAGACGTTCTTGCATAGCAAGGAAGGAAGAAGCCCTGTTGAAAGAAGGAAGTAAGTGAACGTTATCTAGCGAAAAACAGCATATTCACCCTGAGTGGCAAAATGCTATAAGCTGATCGGGCCAAAGTGGAACTGCTAGCAAACTAGCTCGCAAGCAAACAGGACAATGACCCACAGTGCTGCAGACAGGCCGCAAGTGAGAAATGAAAGAGTGAAGGCTTGCAGAAATGAACACCAGCCATCACAGGATTGCCCACTCAGAAACAACACACATGACTTATATAGGAAGGGGGCTAGAAATGTTGGTAAACCCTAGAAAACAAGTTAATGTAAGCAAAGTAGGACAAAAACTGCTTATGGACAGCTAGTATACATTGTGACTTGATGTATGTTTGGCCAACTGGCGGTTTAAAGGGTCACTGGAATAAAGTGGCCCTTGTTTTGTAATCAAATGTAAATGAATGTCCTTGTCACATTTTCTTGGTTGGGTGATTTTATAATTAGAAGTAGCCTACATTTGGTGTCCGAAGTCATTATTTCTTCTGGTTTCTTCGAATGGTTATATTATTTTAATAATGTGTTACTCATTGTCCACAGTCCATAACAATATAATATTACTGCAGAACATGTCTTAAATAGCTGAAAATCATGATTTCTTTTCGCATTAGTGCATTTTTTCAATCATGTATCATTGTGTAATCAATTTTATTGTACTTTTCTTTTGTCAATATTTCATTCATTTTATTTATAAAAGCAATGATTTACTTAATTCTACAACTTTTTCTTATGAAAACGTGTGTCCGTAAATCTTGCATCAACTCTGTTACTGTACCATACTTTGCCTTCAAATTAGTGGAAATATCTCCCACAACTATGTAAGATACAGAAAATTATGTCACTTTCCCTTACTGATATAATCTGAAGCACTGAAAAGTCTATGTGCTCGCTCTGAGAAAATATTTGAATCTAAAAAGTTACACCAAGAGTTATTTTATAAAGTGTTAAAACACAATATCAAACACAATATCAAAGGGAAAACTTTTTTTAAAATCTTTTAATCATGATTTAATTAGTGCCATGTGCTCTTAGCATTTATGCTAGCAAGTAGACTTTTAAGGCAAAAGATAAATAAAATAGTCAATTCTGTTACTGTCAAACTCTGTTACCAAGGTCAAGTGACAATGCTGATAATGTGGTAACAGAGTTGAAGGTCCACCGGACAATTCTGTCAACTATGTTACTTTACAATTCTGTTAACTAAAGCGTCAACTCTGTTTATGAACTATATACTCCAAAAAAATATCTTAAACATTACTGATGCAGTTTTGCACCCTTATAATGTTTCAGCGATTGTTTCTTTTTTACTGGATATTGTATATACATTTTCAGATAAAAAACTGCTCCAAGTGGACGTTTCTGTGAAGACATAGGTCTTTTTTTTATTTTTAGGGAATGCATGGGTGAAATATTATCTCAGGTTTAAGGACTATTTGTCTAATAAAACAAGACAGATTTTTCCTGTTATGATTCATTGTTATTTCTACATACTGCCTAATTTGTCCATAACAGAGTTGAAAAACTACCATGTAGTAACTTGTATTTGGCAAACACTGAGTTACTCAAATTAAATGTGTTTTCAATAAGATACTGTAAATTATAATTTTTTTCTTAACTTTATGAAACGCCAAATGTATCTCCAATTATATAATCACCTGGTTAAACATTACTTACACTATCGGAAAAAAGAGAAAAAATATATTTTTATATATTTTTACGTTAACAATGTAATCAATATTCAGTTTATTAAAGACAAGTATGAATCTCATCAAGTTAGTGTTTTTAAGCATTTTACATTTTTTTCTCCAGAAGACAGTAATGATTTAAACAATACAGTGCCTTGCAAAAGTATTCATACCCCTTCATTTTTTCACATTTTGTTTTGTTGCAGCATTATGTTAAACTGCTTTAAATTAGTTTTCCCCACATCAATCTACACTCCATACACCATAATAATGACAAAGCAAAAACCAGATTTGCACATTTTACAAATGTATTAAAAATAAAACACTGAAATAAGTACATTGCATAAGTATTCATACCCTTAACGCAGTACATAGCTGAAGCACCTTTACAGCCTCAAGTCTTTTTGGGTCTGATGTGACAAGCTTTGCACATCTGCATTTGGCAATTATCTGCCATTCTTTGCCTCACCTTTTCACCTCTCAAGCTCTGTCAGCTTGGATGGGGGCTGGCAGACATTTTCTAGAGTCCTTGTTGTTCTAATCATCTTCCATTATGGATAATGCTTCTGTGAACCTTCAATGCAGCAGATTTTTTTTCTGAACTCTTCTCTAGATCATTGCCTTAACGCAAGTCTGTCACTGAGCTCTACAGGCAGTTATCTTGACCTCAGGACTTGGTTTTTGCTCTGATATGCATTTTCAGCTGTTAGACCTTTTCTGAGAGGTGTGTGCCTTTCTAAATCATACTCATTCAAATGAATTTGCCACAGTTTAACTCCACTCGAAGTGTAGTAACATCTAGAAGCAATATGAATGCTCCTGAGCTAAATTTCGAGAAAAGTCAGAAAAGGGTATGAATACTTATGCAACGGGATCTTTTCAGTTTTTTATTTTCAATAAATTTGTCAAAAACCTATTTTTTGCTTTGCCATTATGGAGTAGGGAGTGTAGATTGATGTGGGAGAAAGTAATTTACAGTAGTTTAACATAAGGCAGCAACATAACAAAATGTGAAAAAAAATGAAGGGGTATGAATACTTTCACAAGGCACTGTATATTTTATTTATGAACTTGTCAGCTATTCTTTGTTATAGTTCACTTTTAACTATTTTTTAATTTTTCAGATAAATATTGCTTACAGACAGAGATTTACTATAAATTTCACCAAGCTGATCACTCACTAAATAGTGACGAATGTTGTTTTTGGGCATTGTTTTATTTTTATGAATTTTTTTTTCTCATCCAATATTTTGAGAAGACACTGTCTCCCTTGCCTCCTCAGAGGAAATGCCCCTAGCATAAAGTAGTGTAGGTGACTTGGTCTGTTTGCTTGGTTTCGGGACTTCTCAGCTAAGCTTAGACTGGTTTCAGCAGGTTTTGTAGCAGGCTTAATTGTTTGTGGAAACAATTTGTTGGAAACACCGTTTGGTTAAATCACATTCGCCCGCCAAAAAGGTAAAAAGACAAAAACAATTTGTAACAGCTCGCAAAGAGAAATTCCCCAGTGACTACGCACAGAAAGCTTTGGATTTCCATTTGATGACTTTGGTGGTTGATCTCAGCCGTTTGCTGCCAAAGCAATGTTCAGTTTCACACTGAATAGAGTTCCTCAGAGAGGGTAACTTCTTCCCAGAATAAGGCCTCTACAATGACTAATATTGTGCATATAGAACTTTATTCTAGCCTCTGAGTAATATAGAAGATAAGAAGGCCCTTTTTCACTGTACTGAAATGAGTAAACGTTCAGGCCTGAGTTTATATCTCTCTCCTCTGAAGGGAATAATATCACACATGTAGGCCCAAAAGCTGGGGCAATCTCAAAGACTCTGATTCATTCTTTCCCTCGCCTCAAGCGTAAATACAACAGAGAAAAAATATCACGTCTTCAGCTCTATGGGTGGTGCTGAGCTCCATTCTGTCCTGAATTGAGTCATCTTCACTGAAATTTCATTTACGGTTTTATCTGATTGCCATCTACCCAAACACTTCCTGTTATATTGACAACACTGATAAGCAGCTTTGAGGAATAGATTGTTAGCACTAGTTCTTGGAATAAATATTTGAATATCTGTTAATCAAGAAAAATCAGTTTTTGAGAAAAACGAAGGTGGTATTTTTTCAGAAATCGGTTTGGAATGGTATCACACAGCCATTTCGTGCATTGTCGAATGAAATTGAATCAAAGAAGAGATGTTAAGCATAGTAAAATGCTTGAAGCATGCTTTCCTAGGCCACTTGATATGTGACAAAAACAAAAGAATACTCGTATAATTTAATACAGTCATATCAAGACCACAATAGGGAAGAGCTTAGCTCTTAAACGCTACCTTTGAGTTTCAAACAGGAAGGGCTTTTTATGTGTTGAGAACAGTGCCCCCGTCCCTCTCGAACTGCGGCTAAAAGTAGCACAGACCCCAGTGTGAGAGACTTTCTGCAGCTCTCAAATTTCCACCTCATTCAAATTTCGGAAAAGTGCGTGGGTTCGTCTGCAGCGGACGTGTCAATAACACTCTCAAACTGAGAGTTTATACATGCTGATGAAGACGCAGTGGCATGGCCAGCGCTCGCCACCAAAACCACATTGCTTTCAACTTCTGACGCCACCCTGGAAATATGATGCATCTTTGCACTAGCATACAAACGCTGTTTTCAATTACCAGAAGTGTGAGAGAAAAAAGCCATCTGTGATTGTTTATATGCGTATCATAAAGAAATGACTGTTTCACCAATGCGACACTCAAAACTCACTCATTCACTTGTTATTCTGACGCACTGCCGAAATGAAGAAACGAAAACTGTAACCGAAATAAATGAGACCAGAGGCTGTTGAGTCAATGCATGTAAATATACTGGAATACGGATTTTTTTCAGCACACATCAGAGAACAAAAAGTTTTTTCTTGCAAAATGAAAGTCTAATGGACTATCTAACCACAAGGGTAACGCTTGTCATGTCTCATGTGACTAACTACTGTTACTGACATCAGCATTCTCCGTAACCGAAATACTGCAATAATACCAGAAATCAATTTGGCAACAGTCATTAGATCGAAAGGGGAAGTGAAATGTTATTTTTACAAGCTAAATTTGCACTTCAGCCACATTAGGAGAATCAGTTGTGAAATTTACATAAACTACATACAAATTCAAATTCACGTTTACAGTTTTGAGAGATGATCCATAATCATGCCTTAAGGGGAGACACTGTAGGCAAAAACACTGTTTTTTCATGCACCTGTCAAGTTTGAGATTTTGGGCTTTTTGGTGTTTCAGAAAGTGTTTTTTCAGACTAGTGGAAAGAAAACACCCGAAAGACACTATTAAGTGTTTCTTTTATAGCACTTTATCTATTTGTGTCAATAGATTTCAATTACAATTCATATTTTTAAAGGCCGTTTTCTCAAAATTAGTTTTTCTCCTACACTGAGCCAAAAATCTCCACTTCAGTAACACTTACACACACCAAACGTTACATTTTTATTGCTGTCTATATTCTGAATGTTTTTACAGAGGGATATGTTCATATGCAATTTGCTTGATTTTATACAACATTTTATTCCCCCAAAATGGTAAAAATTTAATTTTATTCCCCCCAAAATAAGTCTGTTTTTTTCTGAATTATGGAGTGACAATATGAGATACCCAAAATCCCATCTGTAAAAACATTTGACTCTAATATGGCAAAAAAAAAGTCCAGTGTTTAGATTTTTGTACTAGAAATGTATGCACATATTTGATTAAATAATGTCTCATTTGCATATTTAAAAAGATTTTAGAAAACTTGTAATACAAAAAATGTTTGCAATTATCAATGCAATCAATCAACTGGGTACGCAAGGTGATAGCTATTAGTTAATTTTTTACCCTATACACCTGCAGTGTCTCGCCTTAAAAGGACAGTTCACGCAAAATAATACAAATTCTGTCATCATGTACTTGGTTCACTTTAAACCCTTTTCAGAGGAACACAAAAGCAGAAATTTTGAGAAGTGTTACGTAGCTTTTGCCACAGAATGACCACCATAAAAATAGTCAGTATGACTGAAATCATATGATATATCCTCTGGTAAACTGAACTAATGAAACGTGTTCTCAACAATGTCTACTTCCACACAATACAGGCTTGGAATGACATGAGGATGAGTATTGAGTGATTTTTTTTTTTTTGTCTAACCTGGTTTGGTGAACTCAGCTCCAGCTGTTTCTTTTCAGAGTCTTCTAGTTCGCCTTCTCCAACATCGACCTCTCCTCGAGGGTCCAACACTACAACAAAGCCACAACAGCGTACTAGTTACACACAAATGAAGGTGTAAACATGTATATACATCAAAAGAAACTGTCTACTGGTGCTCAGCCAATTGAGTTTTTCAGTGGTCGATGTTGAAGCAGATATCTAAATAGGATATCTAAAAACTTTTTATTAATGCTGACTTTTCCAGAGAAACTTGAACTTGAATTTCCAACATGCTTCGGAAAACAATTGGGTTAATACAGTATTACTTATAAGAGAGTTTATAGAAATTGTTATGCAAATTCTGTCATCATTTATTCACCCTGATTTCGTTCTAAACACACAATGAAAATTAAATGAAAACCAATGTTGTTTTGGGCTGTGCTGACTTATTGTATTGGTAAAAACTGCTGAACCATTCCTCAATGTTATTTTAGTATTAAGTTTAACTATACACTATTAAAGTATTTTGTAAAGGTTTAATTTTTATATTTTCAGTTTTGCTTTTATTTTTTAGTTTAAGTTTGAACAATTTTGCTACATGCTTTTTCACTTTTATTAGTTTTCAGGATTTTTTCCCTTTTTTTTTCATGGTCAGGTCAAAGTGTCTAAATATTTTTTTGGTCCAAAATTAGTATCAATTTTATTGGTAGTCCACTGTATAAAGAATTTTTGGGTATAATATGTCACATTTTACTTTATTTTGCTATCCTCATTTACATAAATGAACTACAGTGTCCTACACCCACTAGTAAAAAAATATCTAAAATTATATCTAAATAAGTTTTGGTTTGACTGTATTAGTTTTCTATATAGATATTTGATTTTTTTTTATTTTATTTCAGAATAGTAATTTAGTAATTTCAGTACTGCCAAGACAACATTTCTAGATTTCAAGTTTTTTTAATTTACGTTTTTTTATCTAATATTTATATATTATAGTATTTCAGCTTTATATCAAATTCTGACAATCTATAATTGTTTGAGTTTTTGTTGGCAATAACACCACATAACTCAAAATGTCTTGTTTTAGCATTCAAAAGAAGAAAGAAAATCAAACCGGTTTGGAAAAGAAAAAAGAAGGCAAATAAATGATGACAGAATTTCCATTTTTAGTTAAACTGTCCCTTTAACAACAGTATTGACACTTATTAAATCTACATAAACATCCCTTGCCTCTACACGCTTAGGAAATAAAGTTACAACTCTGTCAATACCTACAAAAGCTAAAAGGTACATCTTTGTACCTTATTTACCCTAAATGGTACATATTAGTACTTTAGAGGTATATAATAGTGCATTAAAAGTAAATATTTGTACCTAAAGTGAAAATATTAGTACATTTTAAAAAGGGTATTACCCTAGGGACAGTTTTTGAGGGTTTTTGTTATGTTTTTGTCACTTATATTAGTTCTTAGTCAAAAGAAATACGTCTTGTCTTGTCTCATTTTAGCCACAATGTGACAACAATTCTAGATTTCAAGTTTATATTTTCCATCTAATATTTACATTTTATTGTATTTTCAGCTTTATATCAAGTACCGAAAATCTATAATTGTTTGCATTTTAGTTAACAATAACACCACAGAACTTAAAATGTCTTTTTAGCATTCAACCTAAGACAAAATATCAGACAGGTTTGGAAAAACAAGAGGGTGGATAAATTATGATTTTTTGAGTTATGAGTTTTATCAACATAAACATCCCTCAACACTGTCAATACCTACACAAGCTAAAAGGTACATCTTTGTATCTTATTTACCCTAAATGGCACATATTAGTACCTTAGAGAGGTACATAATAGTGCATTAAAAGTACATGTTTGTACCTAAAGTGAAAATATTAGTACCTTTTGAAAGGGTATCATCCCAGTGACAGTGTTTTGATTTTTTTTAGCCATTTTGTTGTGTTTTTGTCACTTCTTTTAGTTCTTAGGGTTCTCCATATAGATACACAGAATTTTTATTTCAGTTTTAGCAATTTCAGTTCTTTGGCTCATGACAAAATGAGATAACAATACAACAATTCTAGCTTTCAAGTAAATGTTTGATTGTATTTCAGCTTTATATCAATTACCCAAAATCTATATTTATTTGTGTTTTAGTTAACAATAACACCACAGAACTCAAAATGTCTTGTTTTAGCATTCAACAGAATAAAGAAAGTCAAACAGGTGTGGAAAAACAAGAGGCCCAATAAATGATGACAGAACTTATATTTTTGGTTAAACTGTCACTTTACCTTATTGTATATATTAGAGGTATATAATATTGCATTAAAAGTGCACATTTGTACCCAAAGTGAAAATATTAGTACCCTTTGAAAGAATATCGCCCCAGTCATTTTGGGAATCCCAATGACATTAAATATCAAAATCGGCAGCTAATTTAGCATGAGCAAAGCAACGCTCTCTGTTTACCCAAGATCTGCTTTATAAACTGAAGTTTTGAATCAAGTATTGAATTAACTGGGTGTGTATGAAAGAAAGAAAGAAAGAAAGAGAGAGAACATTCTAATATGAAACCACATGATTACAACACTACTTCCTGTCTGTATGCATAAACCACAGCTATGTGATACTCTGCTCGAATGTAAAAATAAACATTTGTGAGCTGTCTAACAAAATTGACACTCTAATACATCCTCTGATTATAATAAAATCTATATCTGGTATAAACTCACTAATCTCATGAGCTTTTATCATTCATACATTGGCTCAGCCAATTCAGCACTGCTGTTTGTTTTTAATGAACTGGATTGTGGACCTGAATGTGCAGTGATTGCATTTCTATAAGCTTTGTATTTCTGTAGAAGGTGCAGGGGAGGACACTACCATCACACTGAACTTTCGGTGGCCAAATTTCAGGTCAAAAATCGCACTTGGGCGAGCATATCAAGACATCTACTGTTCAGGCATTTGGTGTGAATAGAACCAGCACAATGTAACCATCAGGCACCTGACAGCATCTTATTTACAAACCACACAAGCACTGAATTATAGGTTCGCTCTGGGTAGCCTCTACCTCAAAGTCTCCACTTCCCTTTCTCATAGCCTCCTCACCGCTCTCTACACTCATATCTCAGTCTGTAACATCCAGCAGCGCTTCGCTTTCGAGATCAGACGTTTCCTGTGCCAGGGCACTCAACAGGCTTCTGTTATTTTACTTCCCCTTCTGAGCCACAGTGCAGAAAGATTGTGACAAGTTCGACTGATATTATCACTGGTGCGATAGCAACTTCTGCATTGTTTCTGGCTGCCGTGTTATTTTTTTCCCCGGACGGGACAGATGGGATTAGAGGACATAAACCCAATTGTATTCTTCAACTGAGCATCACTGCAAACATCAGAAGATCTTTTCAAACCACGAATTTGTCATATCCTGGACTGTCTCAGAAATAAAGCCCTAATGTCTGATAACATCACAATGCAACCCTGCGATAGCGTCATAATGTCACAAAACAAACTTGTACATCAAAGGAATGAAAGTTATCAGCAACGATATTTGATAACGCTTCCTAAACAGAAATGTCTTGGGATGTTCGGTCAATAAGCTTATCTGGCCTATTCACATCAGTTTGCTGTTAGTGTATCAGATGAGGGGTTTTACGCTTCAACAGCAATGTGTTGCTATTTCTCTAAACCACTTCCTCAAAGAGCTAAACCTGTTATGGTTACTCATATCTAGTCCTAATTACTGTCACTCAAATTACTAAAAATGACAGCAATGGCTATTATGGTAAGCCACTTAACATTAATTCCTTCCAATACCTAATTATAAGTGTAATCCCTTTATTTTTTTAGTAAGATTTCTTAGTATGAATTATACAATAGCTATTCTGACTATTCATTATATACAACAAGTAAAACCAAAATTATGACTAGTGAGATAAGAAATACTAATAACTCAGAAATGGTTACTTTCAAAACTTTCAAAAATGTAAAAAGTGCTAACATCACTTTATTTACTGATATCACAGTATTTATAGCTAATATTTATATCTTAAATCAAAATGGGCTCTTTACATTTGTTTTCAAAGAAAACTTTCAGTGTCAAGAAAAATATTTCACACAGACTCGACTTGTTTAAAAACTCAAAGCATTAATATAAAGCGTTATTTGACAGCGAAGGCATGTTAGTTTTACGCATCACAAAGTTATCGCTCAATTCATAGTAATATAATGGCTTACCCATTTTAGAAAAGCCCGTCGTCCACAGGTTGTAGTATCAAGAGAGCGTATATTGATGTGTGTCTGTCAGTCTCGTGTAACAGTAATTGACAGCTCGCTCTCCAGCACGCGCTCCTGAGCTCGCGCGCTCTGTCTCTCATTGGACACGCGCTTTCGACAGAACTTCCTCACTCAGGAACCATGGGACTCTGAGTCTTCTCGAAGTGGTACGTTTTCGTTTTAAACAAGTTGGTTTACAGACTTCAAGTGCAGGTTTTCGTGAATAGGTTTTCAGTATGTCTAACTTTAGTTTTGTACTGAATCTTTAATCTCCGCTCAGAGTTTCAGTTTTGAAATATGAAAAAAGTAGAATTATTAGACGTTTTACAATGTCTCTCAGTTATGGCATCATTTCCACTGCAACCTAAATTTTAAACCTAAATTAGGCTAAAGATTTACACCTAAATTAGGCTAAGGTTCGAACAGTGGCTAGCAAGTCAGCCCAGGGCCCATATGCTATAAATTGTATGGGCCCTTCCAAACATTATGGGCTCCAACTCATTTAACTTTACTTATTGTTGATTTCTCTATAATAAATAACGTTATGTGAATATTCAAAGATTTTTTATTAAAAAAAAATCGTGCTTTAAAAAATTATATTTAACGTTTTCAAGTCCTTTAGGGTGATATCAGGCAAATTGAGCTTTCAGGTAAAATGGTCCATTTAAAGGAACAATCCACTTTGTTTGGAGATAGGCTCATTCTCCAACTCCCCCCGAGTTAATAAGTTGAGTTTTACCGTTTTGAAATCCATTCAGCCTTTCTCCTGTTCTGGCGATATCACTTTTAGCATAGCTTAGCATAGATCATTGAATCCTATTAGACCAATAGCATCGCGATCAAAAATGACCAATGAGTTTGGATATTTGTCCTATTTAAAACTTGACTCTTCTGTAGTTATATCGTGTATTAATACCAGCAGAAAATGTAAAAGCTGTGATTTTCTAGGCCGATAAGATTAGGAACTACACTTCCATTTCGGCGTAATGGTCAAGGAAGTTTGTTGCCTTAATATGGACGAAGCGGATGCAGTAATATCACGCAGCACATGTGCAAATGCTAAGCTGGGAACTAATTTCAGGCGCAGTAATATCACACAGCACCTGAAATTAAATTACTTCCCAGTTAGGTTAGCATTTGCACATGTCCTGTGTGATTTTACTGCGCCTATATTATTCAGCCTAGAAAATCGCAGCTTTACATTTCCACTGGTATTAGTACATGATATACCTACAAAAGAGTCAAGTTATAATTAGGACAAATATCAAAACTCATTGGTCATTTTGAACGCGATGCTATTGGTCTAATAGGATTCAATGATCTATGCTAAGCTATGCTAAAAGTAATATCGCCAGAACAGGAGAACGGCTGAATGGATTTCAAAACGGTAAAACTCAACATATTAACTCGGGGGAGTTCGAGAATGAGCCTATTTCCAAAAAAAAAAAGTGTGTTCCTTAAAGGATTGAGTGTCTTATCTGTTTAAAAGTTAATATTAGCCAGTGACTTCAAAGAATTTCAAACTGTTGCCATAACAGTAATTGACATTTAGCAAATAATTTTATTAAATGACAAAGTTTAGTTGGTAAGGGAGGAGAGGCAATGCCTCATTTTGAGACCGCGCCAGAAAAAATCAAGGTGAGTGGCCTGACATAATTAATCTTACTTCTCAATAATAAGGTTGATAAATCAATAAAATACTAATGTACATTTAGAAATAATGATTCATAACCCATGTTTGGATATAACCCATGTTAAATATGTTTTATCAGAAATGTCTCTATTTCCCTTTGCAGTTCGACTGGCCCATTTTTGCTGATCAGCCGGCCCATTTTACCTGAACACTGCTCAAAACATGTAGGGCAGCTAATGTTTCCAAACCTGTAGGGCTTAAATAATTACATCTTATTACATCAATTCAACACAAAAATATTAAAAACAGTCCTTATTAATAATAAGAAAACTAAGGTTTTTTGTTAGTGTCCCAAGCGATTAACCAAAAAGTGTCCCAATTTACCTGATATCATCCTATTTGTAGCACGCAAGCCATCCAATAATAGCAATAAGCTTTGTGCTTTGATACTTTTATTGTAACACAAAGTCTCAGCACATTAATTCTGTCATTTTAATGATTTTATGACAAACAAAAAATATGTTATTGCGCTTTAATTTGTGGTGAGATAGCTAGGCTATATTCGCCTCAGTTCACGCGGCATGTGAATCAATGATCTTTTCCTCTTAAATAGCCTCCTTGCAGCATGAAATAAACGTGGATAAACATCTGAATGCATGTTGAAAAAAAATATCTCATGAAATCGATTAATTCGTTTCATTAGCCTCTCAGAAAAGCCAACAATATGACTTTGCCAGCATTGTTTTATTATTATTCACAGAAATCAGCCAGTTGTCATAAATCAAGCCTATGTTTTATTGCTGTTTTTAATATTAATTGTAAAGAATGACAGGTTGGATGCCACAGACTTTGTTTGGCAAAATTGGTAGAATTTTCTCATTAGCTTTACGTAATATAACATGATTTTTTTTTTACTTTATTCTTAAAATATAATGCCATTTATCTTATTTATTTAGTTTGCGCAGCTGGAAGAGTTCCCTGTTCAAATGCATGCAATAGACTAAAGCTTGCCTCAAAACCCCAGCAAAAATAATTAACCTACCATGAATGTTTTGGGGGAAAATAGTAAGAAGAAACACTATTTTGCCAAAAGTATTGGGAAACTCCGTTCTAATGAACAGGTTTGACTACTGTAGTAACTTCCATGGGTACACATCGTAAAGTTTAAGCATAAAGCTTTGGCAGGACCCTTTTCTAATCTAACATGGCAATACCTCTGTGTAGAAGGCAAGGTTCACAAAGAAATGATTGATTCAGTCAGTGTAGAAGAACTTGACTGGTCTGCAGAAAGTCCTAAACCCAACTGAACACCTCTGGAGTGACTTTAAATGCAGACTTTGAGCCAAAAACTCATCACCAAACACCAATGACTTGTAACTATGGGTACAGTCTAGTGTTGTTTTTGGCGGCCGATTTTAATTTTAGTTTTAGTCTAGTCTTTGTGTGAAGCTGTCATTTTTAGTTTTTATTAGTTTTAGTCACGTTCATATTCTTTTTAGTCTAGTCAAGTTTTAGTCGACTAAAAGTCTGAGCATTTTAGTCTTATTTTAGTCAGAATTACCCATGACTATTTTCGTCTAGTTTTAGTCGACGAAAACTGATGACATTTTAGTCTAGTTTTAGTCGACGAAAACTGATGACATTTAGTCAATTTTTTGTCAATGAAAATTGTATTTTAGTCTATTTTTAGTAATGCAATTTTATTTAACCCAGTCAAAATAGTAGAAGTAGAAGTATAGACGAAACCAATGTTTTCTTTTAGCCAAACCCATTTCAACCTTACCTTATAAGCTCAAGAATACATCCATTCCAGACATGGAAGCTCTAATTTGAAATTACAACATTTATTTTACCTACCAAACATGTTAGAAGTACACACACATAAATTGAAATAAAATAAATACTGACTGCTTCGTATTCTGATTCAAATAACACGAACCCCTTGCACAGGATTCAAGTGTCATTCACTTCTTTATTAAGAATAAATCATAATACGAATAAATATGTACGTGTAGTTTTGTGCATGTTCATTTTCTAGTAATTCCCGCTTCAAAAGCACTTCTAATAATATTAGTCAATTTAACAATATCCTTAATTTATTTGATCCTCTATGGCTGCACAAATCATGCTTGTACTTTTATAAGTTTATTTACCAATTAATTAATTTGTGTAAGTAAAATATTTCTTATGGTTTTCGTAGCACACATTGATTCATTTTATGAAACTGTCCAAAAATCGCTTTGACATCTGGGACGCAAAAGAAACTTTTTCCACCTTTGACCACAAGATGTCATTAGTGTACAACGTGTTGAAAAGCTTCGAGTAATGAAGCTTTTTAGATCCAGTTGAGGGGAACGCTTTGGCGCTGGAAAGCTTAATTTTCCCATCACTACTAAAAAGTATGAAAAAATGTATGAGTCGTTTCTTCTTTTTCTCCCAAAGACGAACCTTTCTCTGTGTCAAACCTAACTTTGTTTGTAGCCGCGAGTGTGGCTTGAGAAAGTGACGTCGCCTGTGGTTTAGGCTAGAAGGGATAAGGCTCTGGCTACTGGGCATGCGCACATCAATCTAACGTTATAACATTTCGTTTCGTCTCGTTTTCGTCGCCGAAAATGAAGAGACATTTTAGCATAGTTTTTATTTTGTAAACCACATTTAGTCTCGTTTTTATTCGTCAACGATATTGCATTATACATTTTGTTATAGTCATCGTCACATGACCAGCATTTTCGTTTCGTTTCGTCTCGTTTTCGTCATGTGATAAAGGTTCGTTGACGACCATATTTAGTCATAATTTTCGTTGACGAAAGCAACACTAGTACAGTCATTCTTGACGCTTCCAAAACGGTTGCAACAGAGATGGAATTACAATTTTTAAATGCATGAGTTGTTTTCACAGAAAATTAGAAGCACACAATTCCCTAGACTATCATTATTTGCTTAAACATTAAGATTTGTACTCATGGAAATGACTAAATTTGTCAAACCTGTTCATTAGAAGGGGGTGTCCCAATACTTTTGGCAATATAGTGCCAAATTAATAAACTAGTGTTTTCTGTCTCGCAAAGATGAAATTGACGATCCTGACTTGCCATCTCCTCATTGGCCGTGCCTTTAGAGAGAAATCTATATTTACGAATTACATAATTAAAGAGTTTTTATTTTCGTTTTAAATTATTCTGTTTTAAAGTAGTAATTTAAAACTTTATATATACATTTATCATGCATATATCTGCTGAGATTCGGTTCATTTTTGTGAAGCACTCCTGTTCAAGATGAGATGGCAGAAAGCGCATCCTGTTTGTTTTCTTTATTTTACAAAAGTACAACGTTTTGTTGATATTTTATGTGAGCACAAATAAAAGCAGACCCTTTGCAGTTCCAAAATATGTATTACTCTTACCTTTATGAGCAAAATTTACCAGTGTTTTTAAGAAAAGAATGCAAGTGATAGCATAAAATGTTACAAACATATAAATCTAAATTAACTTAATAAAGAGATGAAACGAAATATAGCCACTTTGCCATTAAAAACCAAAAACGTAACTATTTTAATGGCTGCATTAATGGCAATTCGAAATGGCAAAGATTGAATGAAACACATGACAAAGACAATTTACGTGATTTTAACAGGAAAAAAAAAAAATGTAAAAATGCTACAGTTAATTGGTTAACAGTAAGTTTCTGTACTTTATACGGTGGGTAACTATTACATGTAATTTTACAGTAAAGTGCTTTTTGGAAGTGAAAAGTCATTGTAGAGGAGCGTGGGGCAGAAACTGATGCAGGGTTAGTTATAAAACTTGTGCTTTAAATATTTCCACACATGCTAGCATAACCAAATTCACAGTATTTACTAATTGCAATATCAACACTATATAGAGCGAAAAATGGACCAAAACTCAAAATTCTTTTAAATATATCGTACATTTCTGGCTGAAGTAAATTTTTCACCTATGGAGCATGTTGTCACATTTCACTTCCATTCTTTTGAGTTAAATAACAAAAGATGTATACGCTGTAATTATGGAACAAAGGGACAAGTGTAAAATTATTTTAAGGGATAAAACATACTCTGAACTCCACATGGATTTTGAGTGAGAAAGTCAAAAAGTGTTAGGTTGTGCCCCACACTCCCCTATAATTTACAGTGAAATTTTTTTTTTTTATTAATATAACCATTTCTTCTTAGTTTAATCTTTTCAGAAGTGTACATTGAATGCTTTATTTCAGTATTATGTGTGTTACCGTGATGGTGTTTAGTATTTCACTGAATGACACTGTGCACCTTCTACTATATATTTAGGTATTTCCCTCCTCAGCTTGTGGAAAAGCTGCTTTTCAGTTTTGGTTCATCATGTGGCATTTTCATCACTATCTATTTTTGGTGATTGACAGTGTATTACAAAGGTACAGAGATTAGTACTTCAAAGGTTTAGTGATTTATGAAATACGTTAATATATATATGTATGTATATGTATATACTGTTAATTAAAGTTAAGACTGTAAAACCTAAAATGTTGCTACCATGCTTTTTACGATAAAGTTCTGGCAACCACACCTGCCGGTATTTTACCGTAAATGTCAGTGATTTTCTTTTACAGAGTACGTTTTCATTTTAAACAAGTTGGTTTACAGACTTCGAGTGGATGTTTCCGTTAATATGTTTTCAGTATGTCTAACTGCAGTTTTGTACTGAATCTTTAATCTTCTCTCAGATTTTCAATTTTAAAATCTATCAATTTACAATATTCTCAGTTAAACAACGGTTTTGAATCTAAATTAAAGTTATTTCAAATTTAGACCAGATAGAAACATATGAAACATGAAAAAGAAAAGGAAAACAAAATCAAAGACAAACATCACTTCTGAACAGAATATTCTGGTTGATCCACAATTTTGTCAGTATAGGTTAATTAAATAGACATAAATGACAGAATTCTCCAGTGATGCATGTGTATATACACTGCTGAACATTAATAGTGGATTATATTTAATTAGTAGTTCACCCAAAAATTTGCTGAAAATGTACTCACCCTCAGGTCACCCAAGATCTAGATGAGTTGGTTTCTTCATCTGAACAACTTGGTTTTGGAGAAATTAACATTCCATCACTTGCTTGCCAATAGATCCTCTACAGTGAATGGGTGCCGTCAAAATGAGAGTCCAAACAGCTGATAAAAACAACATAATAATCCATAAGTAATTCACACCACTCCAGTCAATCAGTTAATGTCTCGTGAAGCAAAAAGCTGTGTGTTTGTAAAAGTCAAAATAGAGTCCTCTATAAAAAATTATTGCTGTTTATAGTGAAAAAGGAGAAAGATATATGCACAGATCAAGCACCATTTTTTTAATGGAAGATGCATTATTATGGATTATGGACTTATGTATTTTAGTCAGAAACAATAGTTTGAAGTTAAAAATGTCTTAATGATGGATTAGTTTCTTACAAACATGCATCTTTTGACTTCACAAGACATTAATTGATGGACTGGAGTGGTGTGGATAATTTGTGGATTATTGTGATGTTTTTATCTCCTGTTTGGACTCTCATTCTGACGGCACCCATTCACTGCAGAGCAATTGATGTAATGCTATCTCCAAATGTGTTCCCACGTACAAACGAACTCTTCTACATCTTGAAAAACCTGAGTAAATGTAAAAAAAAAAAACATTTTGTATGACCTATTCCTTTAAGATTAAGAACTAAGAAATGTAAAAAGTCTGTTTGTTTAAAACTCTATTCATAAGATACACATTGCACTTAAAGGGTCCATTTCGGTACCTTATAGGAACATGTTAGTATTTAAAATGTACATATTAAAATCTAGTAGGTACAAAAGCTTTTGAAAAGGTACCGTCCCAGTGACAGCTTTTGTACATTTATTTCTGAGAGTGCCGAACACCCGTACATTGCTGGATTAAAAAGCTGTCATCAGACACATACTGGAAACGCGCGAGAAAGGGGTTTGCCCTGACGCAGAAGAGCACTGGTGAAAGTACTGTTCTCAGTTTTTCCCCTTTCTATTTATTATGAAAATGGTAACCAGGACAGATGTATTGTGCTAAGCAAAACCTCAAAAACTGTAAAAAGGGGACAGAACTATATTTCAGCATAACAAAAACCGTGCACATCATCTGCAAAAGGAGACGAGAAGTCATGAAAATACAAAAAGAACACAACTGAAAAATCTGAATACTTTTGAAGTAGTAAATAAAACATATTATTGTTTTACAAGAAAAAACTATTTTAGCTTTTCTACTTTAAAATTGCACATTTAATTCAACATCATTTAATTCTAAATGAAAATTGCTTCTTTACCATTTTATTTAATTCTATTCTGAGTAGTGCAAAGCAACATATAAAAAAATAGTAGTTATTTAACATAATGCACTTAATGTTTTTTTATTTTAGTTTATGATGGAGATACACTTGGACCCTTGGTTTAAATTACTGTTTTAACAATAAAGCTATATTTAAACACATAAGGATGTCTGTCTGATTACCCAAGTTATTACAGGAAAAAATTATATAAATCTTTCTGTCAAATAACTGGAAATATAAGTTCACTACATTAACTATAAACTGGCATTTGGTTCCAAAATAGAATGAAATTTAGAATGTTAAAAATTTTAGCAAAGAGACATGGTTTACATCATTTAGACTACAGGAATCATAGTTACTGTAATCAATATTGAATGCTCATATTAACTATATTCTCCAAATGAAAATATTTGATAGGAAAAATGCGAGAATTAAAGGTGGAGGCCATTGTTAAAATAATAAAAGATTTAGGAACATTGTGTTTTAAGCATGACGCAACAGACATATAATTTTACTGTCAAAATGTGGGGAAATGCCCCGCTAGATGCAGAACAGCACCATTACAGCCATCGTTTTGTCATTAATTGACCATGTGCGTATGTTTTGTACATACTGAACATGAACTATAAAAAAGAACACCGGAAAGCCCCATGGTGAAAATCTGTCTTTGTTTTGAAGCTGTCAAATGTTATGTACCGGCATGATATCTTAGTGCGCTCATGATCTAGTCTTGCTAGTCTAGTCGAAGTTTCGGATGTGTCGTTTTATGGATGGGGCCTCTGTCACCTGCCCGCATAGTCCCTGACATTTAACCATATTTAACCTTTAAATGTCACAATAACAGTTTTCAGCCCAGAGCCAATCGCTCTGAGGGAGTTTCTCAGGTGAAATATTAGACAAAACATCCGTCCTCCCTGTTATTGGGAGTGAAAGCGTGCATACAGTACCGCAGCCTGTGCACGATAACCCGGTGTGCTTTACGGCTCTCCAAGATAATTTCTTTTCGGGAGTATGAAATTGCTTATGTTGATATCAGACGAAATGGAAATTAGGGAGTTTATGACTTGTTTTTTCATATTCGATTTGAGAGGTTCAGGGTTTACTCAGTCTGAGATCACACCAGAGTTTCACAATAGCTCAGGTGCTTGTCAGAGCTGCTGTTCTGGATCAGACGGATACAGATGCGTTTGACTACCTCGCTACTGAATAAACTAAAGAAACATGGAAATATTACACTATTTGCTGTTAATTACTGTAATATGGCATCCGTTATGTTAGTAAGTGTTGGTTATTAGTGATTTCTGTCACTATAAGTGTTGATTATGCTAGAAAAAATCCCTAACCTGCACAGTTTCTATCTCATGAATGATAGCTTAGTCATGCTGCATATTGATAAAACGTGTGCTAAGTGACCAAATTTATGATTTTCATTTGGTAAGGGTTAAACAGGCAAAAACCCATATTTATGGAAGAGAATATAATCAGAGCTGTACAGTTTTACAATCATTTAGCAACAATTTAGAACACTCTAGAGATCACATAGCAACACCTTGGCAATTAACCAAAACATTCTAACGATCACATAACCTGGCAACCCTTTTCGATCACTCTAGCAAATGCATAACCCTGGAAACCATTTACAACAATCTAGAGATTGCATAGCAATGCCTTGGCAATCACCCAGAACACTCTAGCAATTGCATCACCCTGACAACCTTCTTGAACACTCTGGATATTGCATAGCAACACCTACGCAACCACCCAGAACATTCTAGCGATCATATAACCTAGCAATCATTTAGAACACTCTATGCAATCGTTAGAATGTTCTAGATTCTAAAGCATTCTAAAGATTAAATAGCAACGCTTTGGCAACCAGTCATGACAGTATAGTGATGCAATCTCTGGAGTATTCTATGTTGTTGTAAATGGTTTCCAGGGTCATCGATTGCATAACTCTGGCAATCATTTAGAGCATATATAACCCTGGCAACAATTTAGAACACTCTAGAGATTGCATAGCAATGCCTTGGCAAGCACTCAGAATGCTCTAGCAATCGCACAACCCTGGCAATCACTCCGAACACTCTAACAAACACACTACCCTGGCAACCACTCAGAACACTCTAGTAATTGCACAACCCTGGCAACCATCTAGAACATTCTAGAGATTGCATAGCAATGCCTTGGCAACCACCCAGAACACTAGTGACAACATAACCTTTGCAACCATCTAGAACATTCTAGAGATTGCATGGCAACGCCTTAGAAACCAACGTAGAACCGTCTGGTGACAACGTTACCCTGGCAGACCATCTAGAACAGTGGTTTCCAACCACGTTCCTGGAGGCCCCCCAAAACTGCACATTTTGCATCTCTCCTTTGTCCTTTGCATCTCTCATTTGTCATGAAGTTTCTTCTAATGAGCTGATGATCTGAATCAGAGCATTCTAGTGATAACATAACCCTGTCAACCATCTAGAACACTCTGCATGTCGCATAGCAACACCTTGGAAACTATCCAGAACACTCTAGTGCTGCATAACCCTGGCAACCATTTAGAACACTCCAGAGATTGTGTAGCAACACCTTGGAAACCACCCAGAACACTCTAGGGCTGCATAACCCTGGCAACCATTTAGAACACTCTAGATATTGCATAACCCCTGCAACTATTTAGAACACTCTAGAGATTGTGTAACAGTGCCTTGGCAAGCACCCAGAAAATTATAGTGATCACATAACCCTGTCAACCATCTAAAACACTCTACATATTGCAAAGCAACACCTTGAAAACCATACAGAACACTTTAGTGCTGCATAACCCTGGCAACCATTTAGAACACTCCAGAGATTGTGTAGCAACAACTTGGCAACCACTCAGAACATTCTATTGATGACATAACCCTGACAACCATCTAGAACACTCTAGATATCGCATAACCCTGGCAACCCTCTAGAACACTTAGATATAGCATAGCAACACCTTGGAAACCACCCAGAACACTCTAGGGCTGCATCAGAGCCATATAAAAAGAGAGTTGCGACACGCTTTGATCTCGCCGCCGCGCGGTCACGTGGTTCATGAAGCTCTCAATAGTTCCAAACAGCTCCGCGCTGTCAATGTGTTTGAATGGAGTTAAATAGGATAGACAGCAGTTTTACTATATTTGCAGCAATTTCGAGTAATTATTAACACATAATGTGCATTGATTGTGTATTGATAACTTCTCTGAATACGCTTTACAATCGCATTTTATTCTGGGGAGTGATAAAGAGACATAATTAATATGTTCTCATACTCTTTGGCAGTCAAATGTGACCAAACACCTTAAGTGTAACTTTTATTCAATTAAATAACTGTAATATATATAGTTAAGTTCTATTTAGTAAATATTTTGAGGAGTTTTTTTTGTACTTAATATGTGCAATAATGATCCTGACCATTTAAAAGATAACATTTTCTAATATAGTATTTATATTACAGTTAGTGTAATATTTAAGGTTAAATACATCTGCATGTGTATTTAGACATAATCAAACACTCATTTTTTATATGTTTCGATTTAACGATTTAATGTTAAATAAATAAAAAAGTAATTTACTCTTGTTTTATGATAATCAAATATACAACATAAGTGAATATTATAAAAGGCAAGCAAAAATGGCATTTAACATAATAGAAAAGATGAAAATAATGTTTTAAAAAAACACAAGGCAACGAATTGCATTCAGCATACATTTTTATCGTGTTTCTTGAATGCAGTCTTTACTGAAACTCATTCAACCTCCTACAGTGAGAGAAAGATTGCAGAAAGACTAAAAACATAAAAATATGACAACTAGTATCTGGTTATGGTCGCTATTACGGTGTTTCTCACGTTATCCAGCTGCATTTACAGTTTAACTGTTTATTTTTTAACGATAAACATTAACTATAACACGCTTCATAAAACACCACTATTGGCCAGTTTTTCGAGAGGTCAACTGATGCGTTAAAATGTAAAGAAATGCAGTAATTTCTTCAATATACTTGCGACTGTGCTTGAGAAGCGCTGAAATGAATGGGCTTCAATGGAGGAGCTATTGGTTGTTTGGAACTATTGACCGCTCCATGACACGCTTTACTTCCGCATTCCTCAGTTCCTATGGAAGCCTATGGGAGTGTCGCAACTCTCTTTTTATATGGCTCTGGGCTGCATAACCCTGGCAACCATTTAGAACACTCTAGATATTGCATAACCCTGGCAACTATTTAGAACACTCTAGAGATTGTGTAACAGTGCCTTGGCAAGCACCCAGAAAATTATAGTGATCACATAACCCTGTCAACCATCTAAAACACTCTACATATTGCAAAGCAACACCTTGCAAACCATGCAGAATAGTGATGCGCGGGTCGAGGTTTTTTTCAACCCGCGGGTCCCGCAATTATGAAATTATTTGGCCCGCCCCAGCCCGCCCCGCACTATTGTGTCTATTTTTACAACCCGCCCCGCCCCGCACCCGCAACCATTAAATAGACATACTATGCATTGTAATGCAAATGAATACAGCTTTTTTTTTTGCCCGAAAGTGCTTGGAAACATCGCCCTTTAAACTGGCAACAACATACTGTAAGATTATGGATATGAACCATAAATCAAATCATATTAATAACAAGATAATCGGTGGTGTCACGTTAGTGGTGCCGGAAAAAAAGTGGGTATACGCTTATATATGAATATCGTTTTGAACTTTCTATTTGAACGCATTCGTTTACTGGATCCTTGGACTGAAAGGTTTACAGGTTCACTGGTTTAAGGAAGTTCTGATCATAAAAATCTGCTTCTTTTTATTTGTTTTCGTTATTATGAACTGTTTAAAATGACTAGGGCGCGCACGCATCACGCGCAATCACCATCAAAGCAAGCCGGCGCCACGGTCCTGACTACATCATTGCTGTCTTTATTGTGTGTTTTTAGCGAATATTTACATTCATTCACATATGACTGGATGTGGTTGACTGTCTTGATTTTGGCTAATGCAGGATAATGCGCATCCGAGGAGATTTAAATACGCATAGCACCAGGCCTGCAGAGCCGAATGAGCGTTCGCTTGATGCGCTTGTGGCTGGCAGCGGGAGCTGCTTGGCGCTTTCGTGACGTGACGTGTTGATAACCTTATTAAAGAACTTAATAAAATATGAAAATAGATATTCCCAAATATGTAATATAGGCTATAGGGAATTGCACGCAATATACATTTTTTTTTTTTTAATGACCCGCCCCAACCCGCCCCGCAAATAAAGTGACAATTTCTTTACCCGCCCCAACCCGACCCGCGGGTTACCCGCGGGGCCCGCGGGTTATGAGACGACCCGCGCATCACTAATGCAGAACACTCTAGCAATTGCATAACCCTGACAACCATCTAGAATATTCTAGATATTGCATAGCGACACCTAGGCAACCACCCAGAACACACTAGCAATTGCATAACCCTGGAAACAATTAAAACACTCTAGAGATTTCTTAGCAACACCTTGGCAACCACCCAGAATACTCTAATGACCACATAACCTTGGCAACCACACAGAACAGTCTAGACATCTCATGGCAATGCCTTGGAAACCACCTAGAACACTCTAGCAATCACAAAACCCTGGCAACCATCTAGAACACTCTGGATATCGCATAGCCACACCTAGGCAACCACTCAGAACACTCTAGCGATCACATAATTCTGGCAACCAACTAGAACACTCTAGCAACTGCTTAGCAATGCCTTGGCAACCACCCAGAACACTCTAGCAACCACATAAACCTGGCAACCATCTAGAACACTCTAGAGATTGCACAGTAATACCCTGGCCACACTGAACACCCTGGAAACCAAATAGCAACACCCCAACAACCACCCAGAGCATCAGCAACAAAGCAATGCCCTGGCAGCCGCACAAATCACTTTAGCTTCGTTGCTGCAAGTGTTCTAGGGGAAGCACCATTCACATTTTCATCAGAAAATGGAAAAATCTAGTTTGGAAATATTTTCTCATTTGGCAACCCAGTTGTACATTATAGTGGATTGACTTGACTAACAGTTTTCCTCATGCTCAAAGCGCTCAGCTTTGTCAAAACATCCAAGTCAGCAACTGAACAAAGACAAACCTCTCATCGCTGTCCAGATCTACTGTATGTATTATGGTATTATAGTATCACATGCAGGCCAGCCTGCAGTACTTAAATGGGTGAAGGGTATGAGGCGTTATACGATGGGTGACTAGAATCTAAACCCGTAGGTGAAACGTTGAGTGGGCAGATGATAGTGTGATGAGAGAAGAACGTTTGAGATGAACGTTTACATCGGTGAGTCAGTGAAGAAACACTCGAGTCAGAGCTTTGAAGGAGAGTGGAAGATCAGAGATTTACAGACAACAGAAATTCCCCCTTTATTCATGTCAGAGAGAGAAAGAGTGAGAGATAGAGAGTCAGAAAGAGGGGTAACAACAAAGAATGAGATGTGGAGGGGCACTCGAGCAGAGAAAAAGACGTTAAGAGTTAACAAGAAGTGTGACGGGTTGGTCATATTGATCCAGAGCTACGGAGGCTGATTTGACTCATTCTCCTGGGAACAGAAGAACGGATTTCTCCACTTCAGCTCATCTGATTTTAATCATTTACAGCGTAATAAAGTTCACCGTAGATGAAAGAAGAAAGATAAAACATAAAAAAAACTTGCTGTTAAGATAGGCCAAGATAATAAAAAAAAAGGTAAAAAAAGTGGTACAGCTGAAGTCAAAAGTTTACATCCCTCCAATGTTAATTATTTGACCAAAATAAGAGGAATCATACAATGAAAATGTTATTGTTTTTTTTTTTTTTTGGACTGACCTTAAAAGGATATTCACATAAAAGTCCACAAGAGAAAATAATAGTTGAATTTATAAAAATGACCCTGTTCAAAAGTTTGCATACACTTGATTCTCAATACTGTGTTGTTACCTGAATGATCCACAGCTGTGTTTTGTTTTGTTTAGTGAGTTGTTTATGAGTCCCTTGTTTGTCCTGAACAGAAAAATCCCACAAATTCTTTAATTTTTCAGCATTTTTTTTGTATTTGAACCCTTTCCAACAATGGCTGTATGATTTTGAGATCCATCTTTTCACACTGAGGACAACTGAGGGACTCATATGCAACTATTACAGAAGGTTCAAACACTCACTGATGCTTCAGAAGGAAACACCATGCATGAAGAGCTTGAGGGTGAAAACTTTTGAAAAGAATGGCGTTGTGTACAGTTTTCTTTTATTTTCCCTAAATATCATTTTTTTTCATTTAGTACTGCCCTTTGGAGGCTACAGAAAATACTTACATGTTTCCCAGAAGACAAAATAAGTTAAATTTACCCTGATCTTCAGATTTACAAAGTTTTCACCCCTGCCTCTTAATGCAACCTTTTTTCATGTTTGAACCTTCTGTAATAGTTGCACATGAGTCCCTCAGTTGTCCTCAGTGTGAAAAGATGGATCTCAAAACCATACAGTTATTGTTGGAAAGGGTTCAAATACACAAAAATGCTAAAAACCAAAGAATTTGAGGGACCTGAAGGATTTTAAGGAAGAAAAGCAGGCATGAACAACTGTCACAAAAAAAAAAAAAAAAGACAGCAAGTTAATTTGATAAATTCAACTATTATTTTGTCTTGTGGACTATTTGTAAACATCTTTTATGTTTGAATTGAATGAATTTCACAAAACTTATCAAATGAGTCATGTTTTACCTAGAAATAATTATTACATTTAATAGAAAAAAAAGATTATATTTTGCTTTAAAAAATACGGTGCCCGCCAGGGGACACCTTCGGTTCACTTATGTTTGTCGTGGCCACGACATATAAACTCGTGGGAACGTGATATTATGTCGTGGCCACGAGATATTAATTCGTGGGAACGTCATATTAACTTGTGGGAACGACATCCTTATGGCCACGAGTTTAGTACATAAACAAACCTGCGTGACCATAGTAACCCAGGATTAGATAGGTTTATTAATATTTTATTTTGAGTTAACAAATGATTGTATCAATTATTATAGAAATTAATACAATATTAAATTATTATATTAACAATAGGCGATGCTGTCTGTGCGCGATGTATGAGCATTCAAAAGTTTATCATGAATAAATATTACAAATAAAATATCCCTACAAGAAATATTTTATGCATCCCTCAGTCTTGTCCATTAACTGATCCTATTTTTTCCGTAATATTTGTATTATTCGTTTATATTCGTTATTTTCCCCTTTATTTCGATCTCTTTACTTAGCGTTCTTAATGTAAATGATACTGTAAATGCTGGACATGCCAGTAAAGCTTTGATTATGCTATATGACAGGGGTTTTTACTGGAATGCAGTTTATAGGTTGAATTTAACATATATTTCATTTTATTTCGTCTAATTACCTAGATAACCTATATAAATAGTGTTTTATTGACGAGTGAATCATTAGTTTCATTTGTAAATCGTTTATGGTCACACAATCATAAAAACAAAACTGTATTGGCATAATTGTCGTTCACAATATTTGTAAATATATGGCAAATAACATATAGTCTACACAAACTTAATTTAGATAAAGCGATACACAATAAATAAAAAATATCTCTAAGTCACTTATCATTTATTTTTATTATTATTATTATTATCATTAGGCTATTATTATTTTAATAACTGGTTAGGGCTATATTTTTTTTCACGCCTGACAATTGTAGCTACCAATTAAGTTTTGACTTTATGATTGTATTTACACCCGTGTGCAGGGGCGCCGCTCGCAATTTTGGGCCCTATGACAAAATATGAGGTTGGGCCCCCCCTACCACACAAAAGCAGATCTCTGGGGCCCCTAAATGGCGTGGACCCTTAGATTTGTCCTAACTTTCCCCCCCTTAGCGGCGCCCCTGCCCGTGTGTGACGATAAGCGAAAATGTTTTTATTTATAAATGAAACTAGGCTACGTGAATGATTCATTCCTCAATGAAACACCATAGTATTATATAGTCTAGTCTATATAGACGAAACAAAATAAAATATATGTTCAATTCAAACTTTAAAATTACAGTAAAAATCAGTCATAGCCTATATGTCAAGCATTTAACGAATCATTTGCACATAGAACGTTAAGTAAAGATAGCAAAATTAGGGGTAAAAACGAATATAAACGAAAATTAAAATATATACAATAATAATAGGCTAATCATAATAGAAATTATACTACTAGCCTACTACTGCTAATAATATAATAATACGGAAAAAAGACGATCAGTTAATAGAAGGAATGTCAACGTGTGACGATAAATTAAACTACTTGAATAATTCACTCTTCAGTGAAACACTATATTTGTCTATTAATTAGACTAAATAAATTAGGCTACAATAGATGATAAATTCAACCTTTAAACTGCATTCCAGTGCAAACCCCAGTCATAGAACCTTACAGTATTACATTAAAAAAAATTAAGTAAAGAGATCGAAACAAAGGGGGAAATAACGAATATAAACGAATAATACAAATATTACGGAAAAAATAGGATCAGTTAATGGACAAGACTGTGGGATGCATAAAATATTTCTTGTAGGGCTATTTTATTTGATGTACTTTGTAATATTTATTCATGATAAACTTTTGAATGCTCTCTACATCGCGCACAGACAGCATCGCCTATTGTTAATATAATAATTTAATATTGTGTTTAATATAATAAGGATGTCGTTCCCACGAGTTAATATGACGTTCCCACGAATTAATATCTCGTGGCCACGACATAAGGATGTCCTTACCTCGACAAAATGATCTCGTGGCCACGACATAATATGACGTTCCCACGAGTTAATATGACGTTCCCACGAATTAATATCTCGTGGCCACGACATAAGGATGTCCTTACCTCGACAAAATGATCTCGTGGCCACGACATAATATGACGTTCCCACAAGTTAATATGACGTTCCCACGAATTAATATCTCGTGGCCACAACATTATATGACGTTCCCACGAGTTTATATGTCGTGGCCACGACAAACATAAGTGAACCGAAGGTGTCCCCTGGCGGGCACCATAAAAAACTATTTTTAATATTTTAAAACAATTTTTTCACATACAAATTCCATACAAATCTCATCTGCAAAACGTTGCTTCTCATATATTCAAACTGAAAATACTGTGTAACCTCTAAAGTATTGATATATAATGATAACAACTGATGCCTTTATTTTTTGACATTTAAAAAAAAATATTTTGTGAAAAAATATTTATGAAATAATGTCAAAATATTCATGAATGTTATGTCAAATAATTATAAAGTCTTAAATGTCTTAAAAATATTTTCTTGAAACAAAACTAAGTAAAATAAAAGTAAAATCTGATCTAATCTTTTTGGGGGGGAAATGTGACCTTTTACAAGATTCACTTGTAAAACTGAGCGGGAGCTTTCTGATATTTTAATATTTCACTGTTTGCAACTTCATGAAGGTAAATACCCAGCTCAATTGCATTTTTAATAGTTTTTAATTTTTTTTTTAAACCTCCATTTAAAAATGAATGATCTGGCAGTGTATCAAAAAAGTTATGATCTTTTCAATCACAGTACAGCCAAAAACACTATACATTTATGTATGATTAAAGAGACTGATATGGATTTCTATATTAGTCTACAGTACATAATTACATATGCATATTTATTTATACATTTCATTACTGTATGCACACATTTTTTGCTTAAGCCTGAAGTATGTACTACAAAGTATTCCCTTATATAGGCATACTTCACCGCTGAGAAGATTTGCACGTATGTGGGATATCAGAGTATCGATGGTATGATTCTGATATTGGCTAGAGATCATAACGCTCATGTTAGGAATCAAATGAGTATCGCAGAACGCACTCATGTTACGTGTGGTTTGTGTGACTCGATTCAAAAGTTACATTACTGCAGTCAAGAGTTTTACTTTGAGTAGGTATTCCAGTTCAGAGAACAAATTTGCTTGCAAAGTCTCATGGGACGAACACAATCGCCTCTCTCAGCATGAAATTCTCAGAAATCAAAAATTTCCCAAAATTCAACACAAACCCAAAACAAACCGATACATTTCCTTAAGCAGCCAATACTACTTTTGACAAAATATATCTGACAGAATTCATTTTAAAAAGTCACAAATCACACATTTTTAGAAACTATATTGTAACTTTTTCCTGTGAAAACAAAAAAACAAAAAAAAACAACTGTTTTTCCAAAAATTATTTAAAGAAAAAGCTGTGCTCAGATGGAAATATAGCTGACGATCAACTACTGCCAACATTATCTGTGGGTCAGCAAAGACTTCCGCTGCCCTTTTTTTGCAGAAGTGAGTCGATATTTTCCGTCAAAGACATTTCTTACTTCCCTTTTCAAAATAAAGTTAATATTGTGCTAGAATACATCACATCCCGCAGTTACCTCTCAGCAAATCTTAAAGTAACAGTAGTAATATGGGTGGAAAAACTAATAGCGAATAGATTCAATGTTATCTACAACATCAGTCTGACTTTCAGTTAAAAAAACAAGAAGATTGTGATCTCTGAAGAAGGGGGAAAAGTACAGTCTCTTTTCTTCTGAAAATGAAACTGGGGGTGATCAAGCTAAAGAAGAAAAAAAAAAAATCCCCAAACGGCCATGTTGATTTCGCTTATTCCAGGAAACCCGGTGAGTGTGACACATGCAGGTCACAGGTCTCAACCCTTTTGTGGCTTTTGTCATGTATGACGGCGAAATTGGTGAGAAAAACAAACCAAGAGTGTTTGTTTACACTGGATATGAAATACATATCATGACCACAGTTATCATCATAAGCTGTCGCCTTCCAAAAAATAAGTGAGCTGAAGTTGCATTTCCAGAATTGAGATTGCTTAATTTCCATTAATTTCAAGAGCTGAAACTGTTTTCAGAGAATTCGCAGAATTGTAAATGACCTTCAGTGTCAACTTTCAAGATCTGGAAGATGTGTATCTGAGATGCCTCAATGACTAATTTGTGTTGGATAGTTAAGAGTTCACTTACTATTTCTGCTTTTTGAAGCTTGGAAGCTTCCCTGCCCATTTGCTGAACCTGCATGGAAAAGAACAATCATATTATTGTATTTTACTTAGTGCATTACTTAAAGTAACTCCTTTTGTGTTCCACGGAACAAAGATGGTCATGTGGGTTTGGAACAACATGAGGGTGAGCAAATGATGCTAGAACCACGTGAACTATCGCTGTAAAAGTGAACACAATTAGTATTGATTAGGTGTTACCTTCAAATGCAAAATAATGTGGAAAAAACTGTAAAGCAATGCAAAACTGCTTCTGTGGTATATTCTGAAATGAGGAGGTGAAGTCCTCAACGTTTTTAAGTCAAATGTAAATTCACGTCCCAGTCACATTTTCTCAAGTATGAATCTCATCAGTTTAGTGTTTTTAAGCATTCTTTATATTTATTCCAACATAATACCTCAAGGCAGTAATTGTTTTAAGTAAACATATTTTATTTGAACTTATGTTCAGCTATTCATTTTAATAGTTAACTTTTAACTCTTTTTGAATTTTTCGGATCATCAGAAATCAAAGCTCAGTAAATGTTGGGCACAGACACCGAGATTGACTTTAAATTTCACCAAGATGACTACTCACAAAAAACTCCCACAGATTATGTTTTCAGGCTGTTTTAAGTCTTATTTTGATGTAACAATGTGGTTATATCTAGTGTGGGAGTTATTCACTTTCCTATTCAAATTAGTCTTCCCATTAACGCCTATATATAAATGTACATTGTTTATTCAAACTGAAGCACGAACACAAAAGGCGGGATTAATCGTATGAACCAATCACAGCCGAACATAACCAGTCTTATCCAGTCATATTGCGATAGAAGCGGGTCTGTTAAAATTCAAAAGGCTCAGGGGAGTTGAGAGAGGCGCGGACTCTTACTGTAATTTTGCCTGCTGGTGTTGCAGTTGGACTTTGTTTCTTTAGAAAAACGAATGATTTATACACTTTTTTCAATATCATATTTTTTCAATATCATATATTTGCCTACAATTTTTTCCCACATCCAATATTGCCTCAATGCCTTTTTCCACAACACTGCCTCTTGCCTCATCGGAGGAAATGGCCCTGTATGTAGCCTACTTTCTTGTTTTAAAGCTATTGATATAATTAACCTGAAAATCTATTGTCTCTGTTTTACACACACACACACACACACACACACACACACACACACACACACACACACACACACACACACACACACACACACACAGTCAAGCCCAAAATTATTCATACCCCTGGCAAATGCTGACTTAAAGTTACTTTTATTCAACCAGCAAGTTTTTTTTTTTGGACCGGAAATGACACAGGCTTCTCCCAAAAAATAAGACGATGTACAAGAGGCATCATTGTGGGAAAAAAATATTACTCAGCTTTTATTTACATTTGAACAAAAAGTGGCATGTCCAAAATTATTCATACACTTCTCAATTATCAATAGAAAAGCCTTTATTGGCTATTACAGCAATCAAACGCTTCCTATAATTGCTGACCAGCTTTTTGCACGTCTCCACTGGTATTTTTGCCCATTCATCTTCAGCGATGAGCTCCAACTCTTTCAGGTTGGAGGGTCTCCTTGCCATCACCCTGATCTTTAGCTCCCTCCACAGATTCTTAATTGGATTTAAGTCAGGACTCTGGGAGGGCCACTGCAAAACGTTAATGTTTTTGTCTGCTAACCATTTCTTCACCACTTTTGCTGTGTGTTTTGGGTCGTTGTTGTGCTGAAATGTCCACTGGTGCCTAAGGCCAAGTTTCTCTGCAGACTGTCTGATGTTGTTGTTGAGAATTTTGATGTATTGCTCCTTTTTCATGTTGCTGTTTACTGTGATTAGGTTTAGGGATGCACCGATAAGAATCGGCCGATAATGCTTGCGCGTTTTGTCAGTAAAGCCGGTTCTGTAATCAGAGGTAAATGCCATCAGGTGCGTGATTTCACGTTGAGCCGTATATACTACACACAGCCGTTGTTTACCGACGAGCTGCGCAAATCAATGTTCATTATCAGTGTGAATGTGCGCAGCTCGTCAGTGAACAACGGCTGTGTGTAGTATATACGGCTCAACGTGAAATCACGCACCTGATGGCATTTACCGCTGATTACAGAACCGGCTTTACTGACAAAACGTGCAAGTGATCGGCCGATACAGATCGGTGCATCCCTAATTAGGTTCCCTGGTCCACCGGCTGAAAAACACCCCCAAAACATTAGGTTCCCACCACCATGTTTGTCTGTGGGGATGGTGTTCTTAGGGTTGAAGTCTTCTCCTTTTTTACCACGCCAAATGAAGGCTACATCATTGTGGCCAAACAACTAAATTTGTTTCATCTGACCATAAAACAGATGACCAGAAGTCTTGTCCTTTGTCCAGATGAGCATTTGCAAAGGCCAAGCAGGCTTTTGTGTACCTTATCTGGAGAAGTGGTGTCCTCTTTGGTCTGCGTCCGTGGAACCCAGCGGTGTTCAGTGTCCGTTGGACTGTCTGCCTTGGTGGTGATCCTTGGATTTTTTTTTTTTTTACCTCTCTCACTATCCTCCTGGCCAGCACAGGTGTCACTTTTGGCTTCCGACCATGTCCTCTGAGATTTTCCACAGTGTGGAACGTCTTGTATTTTTTAATAATACTATGCACTGTAGCCACTGGAACTTCAAAACATTTAGATATGGTCTTATAGCCCTTTCCTGATTCGTGAGCAGCCACAATGCGCAGCCGCAGGTCTTCAGTGAGCTCCTTTGTCTTAGCCACGACTGTCCACAAACCAACAGCAGAGAGCTTCTGTTTTTCACCTGCTGAGTTGATTAAAACAGCTGTTCCCAATGAATCAGGGTAATTAGGATGCTTTAGAACAGATTGGACTATTAGGAATGGTATAGAACTTTGGATTTTCTCATAGACTGTGACAGTTTACAAAGGGTATGAATACTTTTAGACATGCCACTTTTTGTTTAAATGGAAATAAAAGCCAAGAAATATTTTGTTCCACAATGATGCCTCTTGTAAATCGCCTTATTATCTTGTGGGAGAAGCCTGTGTCATTTCCAGTCAGAAAAATAACTTGCTGGTTGAATAAAAGTAACTTTAAGTCAGAATTTGCCAGGGTATGAATAATTTCGGGCTTGACTGTGTGTGTGTGTGTGTGTATATATATATATACACACACACACACACACACACACACACACACACACACACACACACACACACAGTCAAGCCTGAAATTATATATAATTATATATATATATATATAAACAATCTATAACAATAACACTACAGAGGGTTTAGACACTGGTATATAATATAAAGTAGGACTTAGTAAGCAGGAGAGGGCACAATATTTTGACAAACTAAAGTTAATAGGTGGTAAAGATACATACAAGCAGTATTAATTAAGCCTAATATTTCACCTACCTGACTGGAAATGATAAGAACAAACACAAATGTTGTCAAGATTCTTGTCCTGGAAATCCTGGTTCAGTTTGGCCAACCACAGACGCCTTTTGTTCCTCAGTTTTTTGCACTCTTCTAGTTGATTTGCTATAACTTCTGGCAGTCTATATTACTCTAAATGTTTTTTCCTTGTCAGACGATTAGTAAAGCCCCAAACATGACAATAATTAATAATTTTCAGCTGCATTAATCAGCAAAACATGTTCAGTGCTGTCAATATGGCCAATTGATGACGTGTTGTGAAATCACTCTAAAATAATTTAAAATGCTTGAAGAAAAATGCAATAACTCAAAACGTGAGTCAAGTTATATTATTTAATCAAAAATACAGTAAAAACAGCAATACTGTGATTCTTACCATTTAAAAAACTGTTTTCTATTTGAATATAATTTAAAATGTAATTTATTATATTTAATTAGTTAAAGCTAAATTTTCAGTGTCACATGACCCCTTGTGCTGCTTAATATTTTCATAGAAACTGAAACTCTTTTTCAGGATTATTTCATGAATATATAGTTCAAAAGAACAGTATTTATTTTAAAACAATCTTTTCTGACATTATAAATATGTTTACTGTCACTTTTGACCAATTTAAAGCATGAAATTTCAATCGTTTTGCATAGGAAGAATATCAAATAACACCAAGCATCAACTTCCACTCCGTCTTAAAACTCTTTATTTATTCTTTTAAGTGAAGTTACATAGTTGTCCAGACTTGTTAGATATTCACAATGAGCTCTTGAGAGGAACTACACCACTGCTGAATGACTTGGAGATGTTTGATGTTTTCCCACACGAGTTTGTTCAAAATGAAACCTCAAACATTTCCTCAAAAACACTTCTCCCCTCGCTCTCATATTGGCACAGCACTGACAGTAAAGAGTGTGAACGGTAAAAATGCACGGGTCGAAATAAACCTGACGTGATCTTTCTCTTTGAGCCTCCGCATCCAAACACAATCCAGATCCCACCTGCGACCCGAAGGCAAGATGATGAAAGAATGATGGCTCCCTGAAACCTAAAAATCACAGTATCAATATTCTCCACATTTCTGAGCAGACGGGAAAAGCTGCGGTCTCAAAGTAACTTCCCACTGTTCTCAATACAAGCTTAAAAGGAACCGTAATATTCGACGACTCAAGCTGCTTTCTGGATTTGAAACACGTGCCGTATAGAACACAGCAAATAAACTCATCCCATCGATCGATTTCAGTCCGACCTCAGCAAACCACTGCAGCAAAACATCTGCGCTGTTTCTCAAGAAAGCAAGGCAGTCACACTCGGTCTTGTGGAGAAAAGAAGGCAAAAACCAAGGCAAAACAGGACCGACTACTACAAACACCTGCACCAAACATCTCTGAAACAATATAATGAGTAGCATTGAAATGTTCAAAAGGAATGTCTTCAAAAACACTAAGAAAAGGTTCAGTCTCAAAAGGATATTTGCACTTAATTCAACCATGAAGTTTCCCAGCACTCCTGCTTTTGGGCTGTCTTCCTGCATACTAAATCAATTGTTTTATAAAATTTTAAAATCAACAACAGAAACTACCAATACAGTATGAAACATCAGACTTTGAATACCCCTGGTCACATCATCATCACTCTTTTGGTCCACGATTTTAGTTTTAGTCTTTTCAAATCAAATATAGCAGAGATTTAAATCTACATGGGGTGAATGAATTCAGTCTGACTCTGATGAGGGAGGGGGGCGATGTTGAGTTGCGTTAGGCAAGTTCCACGTAATTTGCTGGGAACATGCCGAAATGCCCATCGGGACCGTATCCTCGCCACCAGCCTTCATCAATCATCTCGATGCCGGTAATGACGTCGTCCGGGTCAAACGAGATTTCCGTGTCATCAGCTGAGAAGAGACGCATAAAGCAGATCAGATTACAGATAAATGACATTAATAAAAGACATCTAAATGGTAAAGCGCACTTCAGTTTTGATTAGAATTAATTTGGGCTTAAAGGGATAGTTCACCTAAAAATGAAAATTCTGTCATTAATTGCTCACCCTCATGTCGTTCCAAACCTATAAGACCTTTGTTCATCTTTGGAACACAAATTAAAGGATTAGTTCAGTTCCAGAGCAAAAATGTACAGATTATGTACTCAGCCCCTTGTCATCCAAGACGTTCGTTTCTTTCTTCAGTTGTAAAGACACTGAAACATTTCAAGATTTCTCTCCATATAATGGACTTCTATGGTGCCCTCAAGTTTGATCTTCCAAAATGCAGCTTCAAAGGACTCTAAACGATCCCAGCCAAGGAAGAAGGGTTTTATATCTAGTGAAACAATTTTGAAGTTTTCAATACTAACTGTGTGACCCGGATCACACAGACTACGCATGCGCATCACAGAGATGAGACGAGATGAGCATTTGAGGTTAAATTGTCAATTTGCTTAGAAAATAACTGAGAATATGCTAGATAAGACCCTTCTTCCTCAGCTGGGATCGTTTAGTCCTTTGAAGCTGCATTTAAGCTGCTTTTGGAAGTTCAAACTCGGGGGCACCATAGAATTCCATTATATGGAGAAAAATCTTGAAATGTTTTCCTGAAAAAACTTTTTCTTCACGACTGAAGAAAGAAAGACATGAACATCTTGGATGACAAGGGCTGAGTACATTATCTGTACATTTTTGTTCTGAATCCTTTAGGATTTTTTTGATGAACCCTGCATAGACAGCAACACAACTGACACTTTCAAGTGCCAGAAAGGCAGTAAAGACATTGTTAAAATAGTCCATGTGACATCAGTGGTTCAACCGTAATGTTATAAAGCTACGCAAATACTATTTGTGCACAAAGCAGACAAAAATGACTTTATTCAACAATTTATTCTGTTCTGTGTCACATTCACATCATAAAATTAAGGTTGAAATAGTCACATGGACTATTTTAACAATGTTCTTACCACCTTTTTGAGCATTCAACGTGTCAGTTGTGTTGCTGTCTATGCAGGTTAGGGGTGGGTGATACGGCAAAAATATCAGATCACAATTTTTTCAGAAATATCATGATTTTATAACAATTCTTTGTCATATTGGTTTTACTATTTTGCAAGTTGTCTGAGCAGTACAGCTAACTAAATAAAGTAATTTCCCTATTTTAAAATCAAAGCCTTACATGGTAACAAAATGTAAAATAAAAAGTATGGCAGATGTTTAGGCCAAATTGAGCAAAGATAAAAATCTGTAATATTTTATTCTTTGTTATTAAAAAAAAGGACAAAGTGTTACAAAATATACAAATTAAACAGGTACAGTGGGTGTATTAAGTAGTAGCAGTCAAGAAATGTAATTAACAAATATAAAAATAAAACACTATATACATAAATTATACACTGACTCTTAAGCAACTGTATTAAAGTTCTTCAGTCAAGAGCAGTGAGTGATTTCCCTTGATTTGTGTTTTATTAGCCTACCATCACCCAAAAAGGACAATTCTGTCATCTTTTACTCACTCTCGATTTTTTTTTTTAAATATAAAACATGTTGAACATAAAACTTATTTTAAAGAATGTGGGTAACCAAACAGTTGCTGGGTCCCCAGTTACTTCCATAGTATTTTATTAAATTTTTTTCCCACTATCAAAGTCAGTGGGGACCAGCTACTGTACTGTTATCCACATTCTTCTAAATTTATTATTTTGTATTCAGCACAAGAAAAAAAATTAATAGAGGTTTGGGATAACAAGTGAGTGAGTCATTTTTTTGGTGAACTGTCCCTTGTGCATGTATAGTTCTGTCGCTTTAAGAGCTGCACGCGTCCGTTTTTCTCTCAACTGTTTTCTTTGACTTTAAACATAACCGACTGGGTTTATATGTAATACTTGTGTGGTTTTGAGAGTATTAGTGATTCAGACGTGAAAGATAGCTTATGCTGCGTTCCAGGCAGGTTTTTGAACTGGTAAATCACCACTTCAAACCACGACTCACGACTTTGTAGCGTTCCAGGCAAGTCACGGCAAACTGCCTGGGCACATTTATGAATTATTATTATTTTTATATTATTATTATTATTATTAATTTGATTGCAATGTTATATTGTCCTAAGCTCTATTTTTCCACCGTGTGCCACTTGCATAAACACCGCACCCATTAGGGCTGACTTTGTTGTTTCAGGGGCTATGTTACGTCAGAACTCGTAACTGGGAGAACATCGATCTAGTACGAGTTCACGAGTGGGAAGTCACGGGTTTGACTGCCGTTCCAGTGCACTTTCACTGGTAGAAGGTTGGAAAAACACAGGTAACGGGTTGTCTGGGACGTGGCATTAGTACAGTAATCAGGTGCTGTTTGACAGGCTTTTTGCGGACATGCTTCAGGTGTACGCACTCAAGAAGCGCACGCCAGAACGGCGCGCAAACAAAATAACGTCATTTACCGGCAAAACTTTAAAGCATGTGCAAATAATATACTTATGTAATCGTGAATAACTGCAGTGTCCCGTGAGTGAATCTGTTGTGTTGTACAGTATATTAAGACTTTGATATTTTTCCAAAAGCAGATCATGGAGACATTTTAATCGTCCATGATCAAAAATCGTCGTATCGCACACCCCTAATTCAGGGTCAGAAAGCTCTTGGATTTCATCAATATCAATTTGTGCTCTAAAATGAGATTAAGAAAGGTCTGGAGGGTGACCAATACATTTTCATCCCTTTGATGCTGCCTTCACGTTTACTGGAAATTTCCTACTTCCCACTTCAGAAGCTGTAACTGTGTTAGTAACATTCAAGTGCTTTGTTATCAATAAGAACAGAAACCATGGTGGTTGGCCTTTTCATGAGTCCATTTATGTCCGTTTCTTGAGGAAATCTTATTTAAGCCAAAAGGTATAGAAGATATTAAATCAATATCCAAGAGTTAAATTTATTGGTAACCATATAAATATTCACCACATGATCTAGATATTCAGTTTGGTGACCATTCTGAAAGAGAAAGAAATGTAGATGTTGTGGGGGAAAATGCACAAGGCTTAACAATACTACAGACACGTTTATTCCCTTTACCAGAAGAGCTAGTTCACCCAAAAATGAAAATTACCTCATGATTTACTCATCCTCAAGCCTTCCTAGTTGTGTAAGACTTTCTTCTTTCAGATGAATACTACCGGAGTCATTAAAAAATGTCCTGACTCTTCCAAGCTTTATAAAGGCAGTGAATGGCTGTTTTTGAAGTCTGTAAAGATTTTTGAAGTCCATAAAAAGTGCTCCACATGGCTCTGGTAGGTTAATAAGGGCTTCTGAAGCAGATCGCTGCATTTGTGTGAGAAAAATATCCATATTTAAGCTTTTTAAACCATAATCTCTAGCTTCCGACAATAGCCGTTCATGTGTTAAAGAGTAGCGTTCCAGTGGATGACGCAGGCGTATTGTAAACTCCGGTGAGACTATACTAGTCTCATGAGAACCAGTTTTGTTTACAGAAAAGGAAAACCAGTCTCCTCTTGGCGTATATCGAAATCCTCTGACATTTTTCTTGACAAATACTCATTTTGTACTGTAATTTGTGACCAGTGTTTTGTGTTTGTTTTAAAGCTAAAGATTATTTATGATATTTTTTATTACACAAACCCACTGATTTACTTCAAAAGGCCATTATTAACATCCTGGAGCCATGTGGAGCACTTTTTATTATGGATGAATGTAATTTATTGGACTTTAAAATCTTAACACCCATTCACTGCCCTTATAAAGCTTAGAAAGCACCAGGACGTTTTTAATATAACTCTGATTGTATTTGTCTGAAAGAAGAAAGTCATATACATCTAGGATGGCTTGATGGTGAATAAATCATGTGGTCATTTTCATTTTTGAGTGAACTATTCTTTTAAAACCTGCCTAAATTTATAAACTCAGGTGTGAAATTTAGGAGTGTTTTTTTTAAATCATGAGTTTTTGTCCAATTTCCGACTAGAAAACTCACACTCATGATCAGTGTTGGGGAAAGTTACTTTTAAAAGTAATGCATTACAATATTGAGTTACTCCCTAAAAAAGTAAGTAATTATGTTACTTAGTTACTTTTTATGGAAAGTAATGCGTTCCGTTACTTTTGCGTTACTTTTTAAATCTGGGCAGGGCTTGCTTGTTAGTTTTTAATATAAAAAGTCCTATTTTTGGCAATTGCAAAAGCCTTTTTTACACCAAAAGCCTCAGGCTTAGAGGAAAGTATATTCACGTCTGTACAGTAGACCGCAGAAGAAAAAAAATTTAAACTCTTCAGCAATAAAAGAAATGTTAAATTATCGTGAGTAATTTTTGCTTATTAGTATGGATGAATTAAATCATTGAAGGTCGGCAGCAAAGACATTGTTTAATAAAATGGGATTTGTATTATTTAAAGTAACCGCATGTAGGATTGTGGCCAAAACTGCTACTGCAATCACTTTCAAAATACTGTAGAACGGTGTATCCCCTCCCGCTCCCCCCTGACTCCAGGTTGCCAGCTAAGCTGCAGGATCCGTTTTCAGCCGTCTCCATCTTTCAAAGGCATCTCCTATACAAATCCTTGTTTTATTTTAGACTTTGTCACGACGTATTTCGGATTCATAACGAGGTCTTTTAGGTTTCGTAACGTTATACATGTTTTATCCGACACGTTCGTAGCTGCAGCTGTAACTATTTTCACTGTTTTTATTCATTTTAAGGAATACTGTATCTGTTTTTTTAGGGAGTGAGATTATTATTTTTCACATTATATGTTTTTACATTTATTCCAGAACTAAAGTAACATTTTACTCACAATTTCTCTCAACATGGGGACAGGAGAGCTCTTTTAACTCTCAAAAACCAAGAAATTTACTTTTCTGATATTAATTCTGGAGAGAGTTGTGGCCTAATAGTAGAGTGTCAAAATTGTAACCCAGAGTTCACAGGTTCGCTTCTCAGTACCAACAGGAAATGTAGGTGGGGGTGAATGAACAGCACTCCCTTTCACCTTCAATACCTGTGACTTCTTGTTTATTGTGTATAAGCAATACTAACCAGCTTGGTAGTCGTACAGAGCCCTGGCGCAGACGCCGCGATCATCTGCCGCCGCATAAGTGTTCTGCTCCTCCACCTGAGAAACATTCACAAAACATTCAAGAACCTCCACATTTAAATCAAACACTCCTGACATGCACCTAAAGACAGCATGAAATAAAAAAATGGATGGCTTTTAACTTTAAACACTCCATATGAAAACGTTGAAGTTTTCAGTTCATATATATATTAGTTTCAGTTCATTTATATACAGTTGAGGTCAAAAGTTTACATACACCTAGCAGAATCTGCAAAATAAGAGAGATCATACAAAATACCTAAAAAAAAAACCATTTCCAACAATGATTTATGATTTTGAGATCTATCTTTTCAGAGGGACTCATATGCAACTATTACAGAAGGTTCAAACGCTCACTCATGCTCCAGAAGAAAAAAACAATGCATTCTTTTGAACAGAACTAAATGGAAATTTTTTCCATTTAGTACTGCCCTTCAGAAGCTACAGAAGATACTTACATGTTTCCCAGCAGACAAAATAAGTTAAATTTACCTTGATCTTCAAATTCCAAAAGTTTTCACCCCCCGGCTCTTAATGCATGGTTTTTCCTTCTGGAGCATCAGTGAGTGTTTGCATACAGTTGAATAGTTGTGAATAGTTGCATATGAGTCCCTCAGTTGTCCTCAGTGTGAAAAATGGATCTCAAAATCATAAAGTAATTGTTCAAATACACAAAATGCTAAAAAACCAAAGAATTTTCTGTTCAGGACAAACAAGGGACTCATAAACAACTATCAGTAAACAAAAAACAAAGCCGTGGATCATTCAGGCAACAACACAGTATTAAAAATCAAGGGGATGTAAACTTTTGAACAGTGTCATTTTTATAAATTCATGCATTTTGTATGATCTTATTCTGGTAAAATAATTAACATTTTGCAGATTCTGCAAGACGTTTGACAAAACTGTACACATTTAAAATATGCAATCTTTCACCAAGTGAGTGTCGTACCTGTGGTGGTTCCTCATAGATGGCATCTTGCTCCACTACTGCCTCATACTGTGGCTGATTTTGTTCTACGGGCACTTCATGATTATCCCTGACTGGTTGTACATCTGAGACATGAAAGACAACAAGACAGCAAGAAATTATAGTTTACTAGGTGTCTTGTAACAGCACATCTTCCCCACAAGGTGGTGCTGACAATCAGTTGACTGACTGACTCAAATGTAGGGCTGATGATGATCAAGTGACAAGGAGATGGAGCAACTTAAAACAAATGGCAGGAGCTGATTATGTATGTGTGTGAATCCCACCTTCATACTCTGGCTCATTTTCTGGTTCTGGTTCTGGTTCCACATACTGAGATCTGGGTTGTTCCTCAAAACTGGGCTCTACTCAAAACACACACACACATGCATGCATGGAAACACACATAAACACGTGCATGGTAACAAGCACACACTGGGAGAGCTGGATTTGAAATTTGAGGATAACACGCATTATTTTATATATAGCAGCCATACAAATCAGAATATAACTGTTTTAGCTGGGTATTCAACCTAGAAATATCAAATAATAATACTTTTGATAATAGACCGCATTAAATACTTTACAAATATTTACTTAGTCAATTTCATTTGATTATGTTCTGCTTTATTTAATCGTGATGCATGAAAAGCAAAAGATCAGTTAATTTAAAAACAGATGTAAATCCACTCTCAGTGCAAGCAGCTGCTTCAAATTATTTAACACTTATTAACATTTATTAAAATAGCAATACATTATAAACCTAAATGGATGAGCCACATTTAAAGCCAAGTGGATTATGGTTTTGTAGATGACATTTTTCAAAGTAACAATCAAAACATTTAAATGGTTACTAAAGATATCCATTTTAAATAAGTCTGAATTTTCAGTTCATTAAAGAATCATGAATATTTTCAATAATAATATGAAGCAGCAACTGTTTCAAGCTTAGTAATCAAAAATGTTTCTTGAGCATAAAATCAGCATATTAGAATAATTTCTGAAAAATCATGTGACTATGATGCTGATGCTGAAAATTCAGCTTTGCACCACAAAAAGTAACGTTTTAAAACAATAACAAGTTATTTTAATATTATTACTTCCATTATTATGTCCAGCCTTCGTTTGAGCAGATTAATCTATTTAAAGAGACAGTTCACCAAAAAAAAAAAGAAAAGAAAGTTCTATCATCACGTACTCACCCTTGTGTCGTTCCAAAGCTGTATAACTTTCTTTCTTCAATGCAACGCAAAAGGAGAAATTCGAGAATTTTCAGGCCAGTGAATCAAGACTGGGGCTGTTAAAGGGATAGCTCACTCAAAAATGAAAATTACCCCATGATTTACTCACCCTCAAGCCATCAAAGGGGTTTATGACTTTCTTCCTTCAGACAAATACAATCAGAGTTATAATAAATAATGTCTTGTCTCCTTCTAGCTTTATAATGGCAGTGAATGGGTGTTGAGATTTTCAAGTCCAATAAAGTGCATCCATCCATCATAAAAAGTGCTCTACACGGCTCCAGGGGGTTAAAGGAGAAGCCCGATGTGATACTGACCTAAAGTGTATTGAATCATGATACCAAGTGTGAACTAACCTTTCATAGCTCATCTCAGCTTGTCCCCTGCACTCCGAAATCTGGGGTCATGTATACAGACAGTACCTTGAGGAAATTTACCGTTCGCCGCCATCTTGAATTTAGTCACGATAAGTCGAGTGACGAGCAGGAAGGAAACTAAACTACTACTTCATAAAACTCAGTAGCTTCATCGTCCGACATCCTTGCAATTGCCAACTCTCTGCACTAACTCCAAAAGTAACGCGAGTACTCATGTGACTTATCAGGTTGTAGTTTCCTTCTTGCTCGTCACTCGACTTATCGTGACTAAATTCAAGATGGCGGCAAACGGTTAATTTCCTCAAGTGTGGAGCTACTTTGTGCCTCGTAAATGGTGTAAAACAGTGATTTATTTACATGGCTAGTCCAATGCCCGAGGAACCCTCAACAACAACCTGTTGTTAGCATCGGCTAACTAACGCCAGATTTGGAAATGCAGGGGACAAGCCGAGATGAGCTATGAAAGGTAAGTTCACACTCGGTATCATGATTCATTACACTTTAGGTTAGGGATGTCCTGATCAGGTTTTTTTGCCCTCGAGTCCGAGTCATTTGATTTCGAGTATCTGCCGATACCGAGTCCCGATCGGATACTTCTATAATACATAAAAAAATAAGAAACATCCTGGATCTGTTTCTTCGCTCTTCTTTATTCTTTTTTTTTTATTTTATTTAATTCACCTTATTTTAACATTCAACAACTCTGTTAACAAATAGAGCACTTCTGTGAGGTAGCTTGAACAATCAAGTAATAAATTACATAAATTCTTCACTTCTGGACATTAGTGCAACAGTAAATATAAAAAAAGTCTAATATAAAAACAAATAGCACCTTAACTTAAAATACCCGGCAGGCATGTAAACAAATAAAAAAATTAAAGTGCCACAGTGTTTGCTGTGTTTCTGTGTGGAGTCAAGAGGTCTAACTCTGTGCCACCGCATAACTATAGATGTGTTAAAAATTAATGAAAATATCAGGGCTCGTGAAATTTCAAAATCTCTGGTAGCCCCTCGTGCAGGTACTCTTCAGATTTTGGTAGCCCGAAAATTAATTCAACGTCTAAACTTAATCAAAAATGTTTTCAATACTCAAATATAAACAAATATCAAGGAAGGAATTTTATTTCACTATTTGGTGTATCTGCAGAATTTTTAAATATCAATTTAAAACAATTTATAAATCGAGTATATCATTTATTACATTTATTTAAAACATAAATATTACTGTCTTAATTGTTTAGTATTTTAGAAGGCACATTAACTTCTTTCACATTTACAACTCTGTGTTTGCTGCATAAAAACATAAGTCGATAATTGCAACCATTTGACCATAAACAGCTGAAAAAAAATGTGGAAATAAAAACTGATTCTCTGTCGCGAGGTGGCGCTTTAGGAGCGCTGAAATACTACGGTTTCCATAGTAACAGCTGTACACAAAGCAGCATTAACGCTGTTTTATCAGACATGAAATAAAAAAACCAAAGACACATTTCTGAGGACAATCGGTTCCCTTCAGATACATTCATATAAAGACATCCGTGCCGCGTTTTGACTTTGAAACGTGCAGTGTGCATATTTATTCAATGACATCATTGCCTTTTGAAGTTTAATCCAGCCCTTTCCGTCCCCAAATGTACTTTTAAAGACTTTTCTTATACTATTTAACATATTTAAAACGTTTTATGGCCTTAAATTTAATACAACTAAATTGAGGAGTTTAATGACCTGCAGGAGCCCTCTACTTTACGATAGTCCGTTGGGCAGTCCGGTCAAACATTTTGGTAGTCCGACTGTAAAATACAATAGCCCGGGACGTCGGGCTAGCGATTTTGCGAGCCCTGGAATGTATACATATATATATCCGAGTCCTGATCGGGAGGTAATGTCCGATTCTGATCGAGTCTGAAACCACGTGATCGGATCGGGACATCCCTACTTTAGGTCAATATCACACCGGACTTCTCCTTTAATAAAGGCCTTCTGAAGTGAATTGATGCATTTGTATGAGAAAAATATCCATATTTAAAACATTGCAAACCATAATCTCTAGCTTCTGATAACTGCCGTACAGGTATTCGTGAAAGAGTTTAAAATATGGATATAAAGCCATTTGGAGTCCTTTTTTCATGATAGATGGATGCACTTTTTTTTGACTTCAAATCTCAACACCCATTCACTGCCATTATAAAGCTTGGAAGACCCAGGACATTTTTTAACTTAACTCTGATTACATTCGGCTGAAGGAAGAAAATCATACACACCTTGGATGGCTTGAGGGTGAGTAAATCATGGGGTAATTTTCATTTCTGGGTAAACTATTCCTTTAAGCTCCAAAATAACAAAAACGCACAAAAAAAGCATCCTAATAACAATGGTCCACACACCTTGAAAAAAGTAGCGATGCCCAACTTATAGGGATGTAACGATATCAAAATCTCACAATACGATAATATCGCGATATAAAGTCCATGATACGATATTTATCGCGATACTTTAAGTATCACAATAAAGTCTAATAAAGAATTGGAACATTTTTTACATTTTGTACATTAGTTAAATTATTCTATCTAATGCACTTTGAGAGTTCAAAACTCTTAACTAGGAAAACTTAAATTAGAAAAAAAAAGAGAATTGTTAATTGACTTGTACCAGAAGTTTAAAAGAGACTCAACCCTATTTTTATATGTGATATACCGTCTCAGTCTAATTTACATTCACACTGGTGTTTTAGGAAGCCAAACTAATTACAATATAATTGTAATAACAACAATGACAGTAATAGCCATATATTGTAAAACAACTGCACTGCAAAATAAATGAAAATGAATATTTCATAGGTATATTATTTTTGCTTTACACTACAGTAGGGAAATTACAACACTTTTTTTATTTTTATTTCTACACTTAAAAGAGATATTTTGAATTTGGACTGCAGTAACGTTACCCATTTAAACCACTAGTTGACAGAAATTCATACTCTACTTTTAGGATTTTATTTTGACGGAAACAACAGTAGAGCTTTTATTTTGAAGGAAAACTCCAGCTTACAAGGCTTACAAAAACGCATCTCACTACAAATCTACTGCCGCGAAAAAGTATAACTGGGGCCGTTTCATTCCCAAACGCACACTAAACTCACAGTACATGCAAAAAACAAGTTAACTGCATTGACTGTGAACTGAGCTGTTCTGAGGTGCGGAAAACACCGGATCGTGAGCTGAGCCTGATCGCCTGAACGAAGTGCGCGCTTGGCTTTGAAACACGCAGTGAAAACAAACTTGATGACAAACTTGATTAAACCATATTGTGCTTTCGGTTTTAGTTCATTTGACAGATACTGTGTCAAAGCATAATGGCACAAAACAACTTTAAAGACCTTTTATGTTAGAATAAAACGTTTAAATATATTGTAGCTATTAGCTATTTTAGCTATTATGCCGCCCCGCAGTTGGAATCAGCTTCCAGTAGAGATCAGATGTGCTAATACATTAGCCACATTTAAATGCAGACTCAAAACTCACCTGTTCAGTTGTGCATTTATTGAATGAGCACTGTGCTACGTCCGAACAGTTTGCATTATTTTATGTATAATCATTTTACTGTATTAATTAATGTGAAATCATTTTCTTTTTAAATCATCTTAAATGTTCTTAATTTTGTTTTTATTGTTGTGATTATTATTTTAAATTATGATTTTTATGCTATTGTGATTTTAATTCCTTTTTATGTACAGCACTTTGAATTACCATTGTGTATGAAATGTGCTATATAAATAAACTTGCCTTGCCTTGTAAAAACTCCACTTTTTGCCTGAAAGACATTTCATATTATCATGTGACCACGATAATAGCGAGACTTTATCATGATATTAACAATATCGTTACTTCCCTACTAACTCATAAACAAAACATTAAGCTAAATGATTTGTTCACATATCAGAATGAAAAAAGTTTTCAACCTAAAAAAGTAAGTGTTTGTGCTGCCTTAAAATACTATGTGAAATGTGGATATTTGAGTTCAGTAAACTTACAATTTTAAGGCAGCATGAACACTACACTAAAATTTTTCACCAGATTCAACTTAAAATCCTAAGTTCAGCAGCTGCCTTAAAATTTTAAGTTAAATCAGCTTAAAACTACAAGTCATTAGAACTTATTACAATAAAAATGAGTTGATTCAACTTGTGAGTTGAAATTACTTAAAGGTTGTATCAGCGATTTCTAGCCTGAAACATAAAGTGTAAAATTCAGCTGATCTTTCATCACGATCCGCTCGCTGCCTGCCCTATAAATTGTCTGTGAAAAAACCGCGTCTCTCTGGTCAGCCTAGGGTCCGAGATATGCCAAAAAAACAATCGGCACTACCAACCATTCCACAGCAAAAACAAACAGTGTTCCAACCAATCAGCGTCAGAAGTTTGGTGTTGTGGACTTTCGCTCCGCCTCCCTCACATCCCTGCACCAGTAGGAAAGTCCACAAAACGAACCCCCTGACGCTGATTGGTTGGAACACGGTTTGTTTATCTGTGGTTATAGTTGATAGCGCCGATTGTTTTTTTGGCATATCTCGGACCCTAGGCTGACCAGAGAGACGCGGTTTTTTCACAGACAATTTATGGGGCAGGCAGCGAGCGGATCGTGAATAAAGGTCAGCTGAATTTGACACTTTATGTTTTAGGCTAGAAATCGCTGATACAACCTTTAAGTTGATTTAACTTAACATTTTAAGGCAGCTGCTAAACTTAAGTTTTTAAGTTGAAACTGGAGAAAACTTTTTACAGTGTTCAATCATTAACAGCTCACTGAAGAAATTTGATCTTCTTAATCTTTATAATGACTTCAATGTGTTCCTCACACTTTAGAAGACTTTGCGCACAAGGATAACTACCCTTATGATCCTTTTATGGCGTTTCTGAAGCTTGAATACCTCAGTCCCTTATTGAATTGAAAAAAGTGGCCTGTATTGTTTTCAAAAATTCACCTTTTGCGTTCCACAGATATTTATTTTTAGGTGAACTGTTCCTTTAAGTGCACAAAGCAAACACACAGTGTTCACTCACACACTGCAACCCAAAGCATCCCGTTTATTTAGAGGTGTACGGTAGAATTTGACAGCAAGCGTGAGGAAAGTGAGTGGTTAGATGTTAGTTGAGATGAAAACACCACACAAAGAGAAAGTGATGAACAACACACCAAACCGTTCCAAGTGAGAGATAAGGAAGGAATGATAAGGTGCGTGTTTATGTACCTCTGGCTCGTAAAGGCGAGGCCTGACGCACGGGAGAGCGAAATGGCTCTGGGTCACATGACTGCTTGGACAGAAAAGGGCTGTTCAACCGCCCTGAGACACAGAACAGAGAACGACAAAGAGAGAAACCCAAGCTGACAGATGGCCGACGGACTTATACACGGCAGAACAGACCGCAAACATCGTTTTAGACAGAAGAACTGCAGGCTGTTTAATGACAGTGTCGGATTTCAGACGGACGAACGGGGTTGAAATGCCCGGAGAACAATGGGACAATGGGAAATACCACAAAACACTGAGCACATTGAGAAGTTAGTTACTGCATGCATAGGAAAACACCTCCTAATTCATAGACAAGGCCAGTCCTTAAACGTGTTTGAACACATTCAGTGTTTCACTACATGAAACGTGACCCACATAGCAAAAGGGGAAGCTAAAAATAGCATGCAAATAATGTGGCATTTAAATAAATCACTTCCTATAGTGTAAATTGTGCTTGTAGAGATCTCATCAGGACATCAGCATACTGTTTGTGTGCAATGGGATCACACTGTAGGTATTTATTATTGCAATGAGAGGTAAACATTAATATTTATAACCACTAAAATATACTGGCAAACCATCTACATTTCAATTGTATACTTTATAGTTTTTTATACACTGCTGTTTATTCAAAAAGTGTTTGAAAGTTTGGGGTCAGTACATATTTTTCTTATTTTTGTTATTTCATTTTCATATTTTCATTTTTTTAAAATAAATTCATGCTTTTATTCAGCAAGGATGAATCATTTAATCAAAAATAGCAGTGAGGTAATGGATCCTAAAAATTCTCTAATGAAAAAACTATATTTAAAAACTGTAATAATGTAATACTATTTCAATAATATTTTAAATTGTAATAATAATTTAATGCCTTTACTATGTTTGTAATTAAATAATTGCATCTTTGGTGACCATAACATACTTAAAAACATCAAAAACATTAAAGAAAAATCTTACTGAACCCAAAATATATATTATTACTATATAAATAAACACTGATATACTTTAATAAAAACTTAAAAATATATATAATGTATATAATGTATAACTGTTATAATATAGTACATTATTTAACAGTAGTTATGGCATTTTATATTAATTAAAATGTATATATATACTGCTGTTCAAATGTTTATGATCGGTAAGATTTTTAATGTTATTTAAAGTCTCTTATGCTCATCAAAGTTGCATTTATTTGATCAAAATACAGAAAAAAACAACAGTGATATTATGAAATATTGAAGTAACCATGCAATTTAAAGTAACATTTTTCTAATTTAATATACTTTAAAATATAATTTATTTCTGTGATGCAAAGCTGAATTTTCATCAGCCATTACTCCAGTCTTTAGTATTACATGACTCTTCAAAAATCATTTTAATATGCTGATTTACTATCAATGTTGGAAACACTTGTGCTGCTTAATATTTTTTTGTAAATAGTGACTTTTTTCAGGTTTCTTTAATAAATATAAAAATAGTAAATAAATAAAATATTTATTTATAATAAAAATCTTTTCTAACAATGTATCACTTTATCAATTTAACACGTCCTTGCTGAATAAAGACATTAATTTCTTACAAAGAAATAAAGATTTTTTTTTTTACTGATTTCAAATGTTGAACGGTAGTGTATATTGTTTCAAAATATTTATATTTTGAATAAATGCTGTTCTTTTTAATGTTTTATTCATCAAAGAATTCAGAAAAAATTATCCCATGTTCCAAAAAGCACATCTGTGTCCAACATTAATGACAATAAATCAGCTTATTAGAATGATTTCCAAAAGGATCATGTGACTCTGAAGACTGGAATAATGATGCTGAAAATTCAGCTTTGCTTCACAGAAATAAATTCTATTTTAAAGTATATTAAAATAGAAAAACACTATTTTAAATTGCAATAATATTCTACAATATTACAGTTTCTTCTGTATTTTTAATCAAATAAACGCAGCCTTGATGAGCAGAATGGACTTTTTTGAAAACATTAAAAATCTTACTGATCACAAACTTTTGAACGGCAGTGTATACATATAATAAATATACATATATACATATATAATATATTATATACATATAATAAAGTAGTACAGTATATAATAGTATACAATAGTCTGTGCATGTGTGAGATACAGAGTATCTCCAGATGAACGGTTACCTGGTTTAGGACTGGATTGAGTATTTTCTGTGTTAGCAGGGTTGATGCCCATCTCTCTCTGTTTGAACATTTCTCTGGGATTAACAGAGCGCTGGGAGACGAGAGCCGCAGCTTCCTGTTACAAATACACACAAACATTAAAGTAGCCATCAATACATCAGGTATAATAACAGATAACCCCGATGGCAGTACAAGGAGTCTTTGCAGAATATAAAAGCAGGAGACACAAAGTAAGTGGTTATATTAGAGAGGGGAAAAACAGAGAACAGCAAAAAGAGGCCTAATCTCAAATTGCATATCCATCCTATTGTATGTTGAAAATGCTGACAAAAGTGCCTGGATGATATAACAGATGTTAACATTGCATTTTGCATTTTAAGGCTTCGCATACTGTACGCAGCATGTTGACTGGTAGCAACAGTTCACTGATATGCAATATCTATACTGCCCTACAAAGCAAAAAGGCAGTAACTGCATTTTTGGTCAAAAATGAGTTATTATCCTTTGTTATGTGACAAAATATCTTATCTCAAATGTGTGTGATTTTGCGGCATCCTCACGGGACGGTTTTAACATTGGATAACAGGCTGGATGACAGGATAACTTTAAAGTCATTTTTCTCAGTTCTGCACTCGGCGTAGTTACTGCCTTTTTGCTTTGTAGGGCAGTATATGCAATTTGAATATTTTGGTATCAATTTTTTTTTTCCGGGTAACATTTTGGTACTATGTGCATTCATGACTAGAACTATTCAGGTTTATAAACTAAGAAAGAGAAAAGGAAAGGATTAGTTCACTTTCAGAGCTAAAATTTACAGATGATGTACTCACCCCCTTGTCATCTAAGATGTTCATGTCTTTCTTTCTTTAGTCGTAAAGAAAGGTGGTGTTTTTTTGAGGAAAACATTTTTATGATTTCACTCCACAGGGTTTCTGCAGATATGAACAAGTTAAATTTAAGACTTTTTAAGACCTTTTTAATACCACCTTATATGAAATTTAAGACCGAAACCTGTAATGGAAATAGATATTATATCACATGCATATATGTAATATTTAATGTAAAAAGTAAACAATTTCACGGCTGTCATAAATTAAAATTTATTACTACGATATACAGTGAACTTTTCATATCAGCAGATACTATTCCACACAAAATATCCCCATAAAAGTACCACTAGAAATATCTGATGTAAAGAAATTCTGAAGCAATATTTTCATCAGTGCTCTATTAGCTTTTACATCTTAAATCTGCATATTTGATTTCCCTTTATAAAGGCCTTTTTTTTACTTTTGAAGTGTATGCATTACCTTTGAAATTTATTTTATGAATTCATCAATAAATTCTAAATGGCTGTTAGCAGTGAGATTACACAATTTACACTGCAAAATTAAAAGTGAGATTAATGTTTTAAATACATTTATTGATTTATAAATATATAAATTAGAAATGTTGGGTGTGGAGGCATACTTTTAAACACACTAAACTACCAGCAGGTGGCGGTAAGTCACTTCATGAGCGAGTTATTTCAACTGATTCGATCAAAACGCTGAATCATAGCAAAATGTTGCTAGGAGAATGCTTCTGCTGCGATCCTTGCTTGGAACTATTTTCATTGGTGAAACAGAATAAAACAGTGAAAATATTTTGTCTAATATGTAAGTAACTACTTGACTAACTACTTGTTTATTGAGCTAAAATTAATGTAACATTTGTAATAGGCCTATGTCACGCAACAATTGAACGTCTCTGAGTGGGGTGACGGCAGTTCCGGTTAGCTTTTAAGGGACGTTCTAAAACGCTTAACGTGGCTCAATGTACGTAAAAAACGACCAGGAAACCCCAAGTTTCTGTCAAACCTTACTTGGAACAAACACTAACTACTGTCTAAAGAACGAGTCCTTATTCGACAGGTAAAGTGAATAATATCACGTTAAGCGTTTTCTCCCTCATAGAAGCCCGTTATAAGGAAACAGCGTAACGTGGTTTAACGTATCTTAACAATGACTAGGGAAAACAAACTTCTGTTAAATTTCAGTTATAATAAATACTTGCTGCTGTCAAACGAATGAAATATCATTCAGCATATAAAGTGAATAATATCACGTTAAGCTTTTTATCCCTATATAACTCCATTAAGGAAAAAGCATAACATGGTTTGTTATAATGGACTTCTATGGGGGAGATCACTTTGTATGCTGAATAAGAGCTCGTTCTTTTGACAGCAGCAAGTATTTATTATAAGTAAAATTTAACAGAAGTTTGGTCTTTCCTGATCGCTGTTGAGGTACGTTAAACCACGTTAAGCCGTTTCCTTATAATGGGGTTCTATGAGGGAGAAATCGCTTAACGTGATATTATTGAATGTTAAAGTCAAGTGTATTTATATAGCAGAGATAAGTTTAATACATGTGTCAGATAAAACATCCTTTTTATTTAATCGAATTTTGTTTTATTTACAGTCATTGGTGGGAATACATAGATGGGGCTGATCGTCCCCCCAGTTATTCCAGGGAAACCGGGTTGGTGTAGTATTTTAAGTTTCTTCCGACCACTTTGCGAGACGTAGATGCTCTCCTTGTTGAAATGCAAACTGCAAACGAAAGTGCTGCCCCGGAGAATTTTAAAAGAAGGCCCTTCATCTCTCTTTATTAATCTCACCCAAGACTTGCGTAGTGTTTCGTCGTAAAGCAACCTGGTACGCTTCAAGAACAATTGCTGCCATTGTTGTTATCGTTGCAGTAGCGTTACTAGCAATGACCGGAAGTTCTATTACCCTACTCCGCGTTCCGGAAGCAGGAAGTGAGACATAGGCCTATTGTGAGAATTTTCAGCAAAAAGCTCACTTGGTATATTACTGAACTATATCATGTTATAAATAAACTATACATTTTAAACTTTTACCTCAGTGTGTTTCTTTAGTGTGCTGTTACATTCATTTGTTTTAAAGTATGTCACAAATAGACCAGAAATACACTATCCATTATCAATTTCTGTTTACGTTGAATGTATTAAAATAGGAATCTTTCTTGCCTTTCGATGCTTCGCTAACGTTAGTTGTATTTGTCACTTCAGTTTTAATCAGGCGGTTTGTTCGGTCGGGCAAGTAAATAAAAAACATTTTAAAAGTATCTCGAAGGCTGGCGGTCAGCTAGCTCGACCTATATTCATTATTATTATTGAGAACATTATATACAGAAAAAGGTAGTTTGACCTGTATTCTGCTACTGCGATTCTGTCTGAAGACGCAGTAACTTCCACAGAGGGAGGAAAAAAATCTACAGTTAGCAACTGGCCTTAGCCAAGCCCTATATTTAGTTTTTTTCAAGCTAAGTATCGCTAAACTTGCACTTCCCCATAGCTAAAAAGTTAAATCCATTTTACTTCTGCGGTACAATCCGAGAGAGACTCGCGCCAATAACAGAAAGCTGATTGGCTATTGCATGCTGGTCTCATTTGTAGTTTAAATACAGCAAATTATATTTGGAATAGTGAAATAAAGAACTACAACACCACGGAAACAACAAAAAGAGAATTTAAATGAGCTTTAGAGGTAGTGTTACATGGACATCGGAAAAATAAGACCTGTGTAAAATTATTTAAGACCTAGAACAGCGAATTTAAGACTTTTTAAGGCCTAAAATTTAGATTTTTAAATTTTAGACTTAAGACTTTTTAAGACCCCGCGGAAACCCTGCTCCATATAGTGGACTTCTATGGTGCCCCTTAGTTTAAACTTCCAAAATGCAGTTGAAATGCAGCTTCAAAGGGCTCTAAAGCAGAGGAAGAAGGGTCTTATCTAGTGAAACGGTTATTTTTCTTTTAAAATTAAAATTTATATACTTTTAAGACAGTTAGGGTATGTCGAAAAACCTCCATCTCATTTTCTCCCTCGACTTCAAAATCATTCTACACTGCTGTTTAACATTTTTTGTTAAGGTTTTTTTTTTTTTACTTCTTTGCATGTTCACTTTGCAAACACTGGGTCGGTACTTCTGCAGCGATGTTTGAAATGATTTTTAAAGTTGAGGGAGAAAATTTGAAATTAGAAAAGAGTTTTTCCAACATACCCTAACTGTCTTGAACTGGAAAAAATAGAGTTCAGGCAGAGCTAGACAAGACGAACGTTTAAGGTTAAAAAGTATATAATTTGTAATTAAAAAAAAATGTTACTCTAGATAAGACCCTTTTTAATTGGCTGGGATCGTTTGAAGCCACATTTAAACTGCATTTTGGAAGTTCAAACTCAGGGCACCATAAAAGTCCACTATATGGAGAAAAAATCCTGGAATGTTTTCCTCAAAAAACAATTTCTTTACGACTGAAGAAAGAAAGACATGAACATCTTGGATGACAAGGGGGTGAGTGCATTATCTGTAAATTTTGTTCTGGAAGTGAACTTCTCCAAGGCAAGTTGAGAGACAAAGAAGAGGAAGAGAAAGAAAAAAAATGCAGTCGTCAGCAGCCGAGGATACTGCCACGCTGTATAAAGAAAACAGTTGGGAAGTTATAAGAAAGTTGAAAGAGCACTGCTGTCCAGGGCCAGAAGAGACGTTTGATGATTCCTCTCACTCACGTTGGCTTTTTCCACCGACTCTCCGCGTTTAAAGGGTTTCTGTGGTGGCGGCTTCTTCTCCTCCTCCTCCTCCTGATGGACATCAGCACACTTTGACTCTCACACACTTCATTCCATTACAAAACCTAGTTAGCTGCATTTTAAGGTATCGTGTTCGATTATGCGGTCTTCTTTTGGCTAAATTCTAGAGCAGAAGTAAACGCTTAGAGAAAAATCAACCCAAGACAAATGTTAAACGAAGGTATAGTTTAACCAAAGATGAAAATTCTGTCCTTAATTACTCTTAATGAACCTCGTTTCAAACCTGTAAGACCTTTGTTCATTTTAGGGACACAAATTAAAATATTTTTGATGAAATCTGAGAGCTTTCTGATCCTGCATAGACAGCAACACAACTGACAGGTTCAAGACCCAGAAAGGTAGTAAGGACATTATTAAAATAGTCCATGGACAACAAAGCTACACAAATACTTTTTGTGCACAAAGAAAACAAAACTAATGACTTTATTCAACAATTTCTTCTATTCTGTGTCAGTCTTTGTCGTGGTGCTCTTGTAAACATGTCGATTAAAAAAAAAGTTGAAAAAATGTGTTATTTCTGTTTTCTTTGCGCACAAAAAGTATTCTCATAGCTTTATAACGTTACGGTTGAACCACTGATATCACATGGACTATTTTAACAATGTCCTTACTACCTTTCTGGGCCTGGGAATATTTCAGTTGCATTGCTGTCTATGCAGGGTCAGAAAGCTCTTGGATTTAATAAAAAAAATATCTTAATTTGTGTTCTGAAGATGAACGAAAGTCTTACGGATTTGGAAAGACATAAACATGAGTAAGTAATGACAGAATTGTCAGTTTTGGGTGAACTATCCCTTTAGTACATTTAATATAAAAAGGTACAGAAGACACCAAATTAACTAAAATGAACCATTTCACCAACTTTTTCAGTCGCCCTGGTTCTGAAAGTATTATCGTTTCCATATGGATTTTTAAAAAGTCTATGTTAAGTTATGAGCCATTAACCAAACCAACAGACTACGATGTGAATCCCAACATTACAAACTTTGATTTGCAGCAAAGACGTATTTGAAAATCAGATAAAAACTGAGGTAAAAAAAAAATTCCGTATGGGTGTAATTAGGGAAAAGAACTACAATCCCACAAAGCATTACAAAAATATTAACAATTAAAGGGATGGTTCGGAGTAGAATTGACTTCATTGCTATGCACTCCGAAGCCCATGTAAATACCCCATCCAAAGTTTTTTTTACCTTAGTCAAACATTTATGGAGATATTAGAGTTTTTCGAATTGCTTGTTAAAGGAGTGAATGGTACATGTGATGTCTCTCGTAAATTGCACCACTAAACGTGCAAGTAATCTTACCAAACTTGTACAGTAGTGTAAATAGGTTATGTACTCACAAAACGCTGCATCAGAACATTTGTAAGTCCACCATGAGTGTTTTAAAAACACGTTTTACCCGAGAACTACTAGTCTCAGAAACTACAAATGGCGACACGTCGACGTCACTTCCCTGGTTTGAAAAAAGCACGTAAAAGTCCTCCTACAAGCTGACATGCACACAGATGTAGTAGGAGGACTTTTACGTGCTTTTTTCAAACCAGGGAAGTGACATCGACTTGTAGTTTTTGAGACTAGTAGTTCTCGGGTAAAACGTGTTTTTAAAACACTCATGGTGGACTTACAAATGTTCTGATGCAGCGTTTTGTGAGTACATAACCTATTTACACTACTGTACAAGTTTGGTAAGATTACTTGCACGTTTAGTGGTGCAATTTACGAGAGACATCACATGTACCATTCACTCCTGTAACAAGCAATTCGAAAAACTCTAATATCTCCATAAATGTTCGACTAAGGTAAAAAAAAATTCGGATGGGGTATTTACATGGGCTTCGGAGTGCATAGCAATGAAGTCAATTCTACTCCGAACCATCCCTTTAAGAAATAGAAAACTATCGATTTAAAATTTGTGGAGATTTTATTGTGAAAAGTTATGTTTATTGCAGAATATGCATATGCACAAATAGTAATGGGAGACTATCGCAGTGCTTCATGGGTGTGGGTAGGGATGTCACTAATGATTATTTTGGTAATCGAGTAATCAGATATTTATAATACATTTTGAGGTAATAAAAATAAAAGTAAGCAAACAATAGGCTTTAAGATGACTTAAAATATGCATATAATAGCAGTGAGGTAATGATTGATTTAAATAAAGTATTAAAAGCAATTGCATATGGTTTTATATAGAGATGCAAAACGATTAGTCGCGATTAATCGATTCAAAATAAAAGTTTGTTTACATATACGTGACCTGAACCACAAAACCAGTCATAAGTGTCAATTTTTTTAAGAGATCTTTTAAAAGGTTAATAAATAAGCTTTCCATTGATGTATGGTTTGTTAAGATATTTCTGTAATCAGAGGGTGCAAAATAATCTAAATATTGAGAAAATCGGCATTAAAGTTGTCCTAATCAAGTTCGTAGCAATGCATATTGCTAAAAAAAAATTAAGTTTTGAAATATTTACAGTAGGAAATTTACAAAATATCTTCACGGAACATGATCTTTACTTAATATCCTAATATTTTTGGCATAAAAGAAAAAAATAATAATTTTGACCCATACAAATGTATTGCTAGCTATTGCTACAAATATTGCCATTTAAGACTGGTTTTGTGGTCCAGGGTCACATATGTGTGTGTACCGTGTATATATTTTATGTATACATTAATACACACACATACATGTATATATTTAAAAAAATATTTGTATGTATTGTATATATTTGCATGCAAACACTTGTATATAATTTATGCATTATAAATGATGCATTATATCAAAGGGCTGCAGAGGGCACCAATGGCCTGACTGTTTTTTTTTTGTTGTTTTTTTGTTTTTTACACTTTACAGCGCAATCTAATCCTTGTTTAATATTGACTAGACAACATTTAAGTCAAATGTCCACTTAATCTTTAATATTTGGCCATATCTTTAGGACAAAAATGCTACAGCCACTAATTTCTTGAATATGTGGACATCAAAACATGTAAACTCGAGAGTGAGGGTTTGAGCTTTTATTTTACAATCGCAATAAACAGTTAGTATATTTTAAAACATGATGTATTCTCCTGTGTTTGCATAGGTTTATAAATGATTCTCTGAGATGCATGTAAACAATTAAAGTGCATATTAAATATGCGTCGCATACATTCATAAATAAAATTCACAATAGTGTTGTGATTTATTATGATTTTGAGTTGGGTTTAATATATCATGCAGCCTTACATTTCATGCATTCTTGTCCGTAGAATGCGTCACTTCCGGTATTTTGCCGGTAACTCGATATTGGTAATTTTTTATAATAGAGTACTCAAATTGAATTGAGGTATTGTGACAGCCCTAGGTGTGGGTGGTGCTAAATAGCTAACTGCTAGGTGAGATTTGCTTGTTTATATTTTCTGGTGGAGTTTTCAATGGATACTCATGATTTTCTAAAAAAAATAATAATTTCTTAAATAATGCAGCCTGATGGCTTAAAAAAAAGGCAATTGATTAACAACCACAGAGTTTACAGTAGGTCTGTCTTTAAAGGTTTATAAGATATAATTTAAAATTTGGGAGAAATTATGAATTATTATTATTTTTACTTATAGAAGTGACTGTTGCACTCTATTAGAGTATTTTGTTTGTTTAGCAACATGCTACCACCAGAGTCAAGTCTCCTGTGCATGTCTCATCAGGAATAATATTTGAATGACACAATTGATTGTTTCAAATTGTTCACTTATTAAGTGCCTGCTTATATACACTGTTCACAAGGCTTATCTCATAAATGCGGGCTGTGTTTCAAAACCTGTTGAGATGTTAACCCACAAAGTGTGCTATCATGGTAGGTAGGCAATCACAACCATGATCTCGAATTTAATCAGCTGTGGCCCTTGCAGATCGGACCCTGAGAGCATATGTGTGGCACTGTCCCTTGTGCATATGGCCTAAATACGAAACCGCAGAGTGCATTTTATTTCACTTGGGCAGTGGAGAGTTTATTTTGGAAATGTGGTTTAAAGATTATCTATGCGGAGATAGAAGTGTTAAGAAGATAACTTAAGAACAGGGTGTTCAAAAAACCACACTATGCTAGAAAAAGGGAAGTCGCTGTTCATCACGTCATACTGCTCAACGTTAAATATGTGTATGTGATAGTAGAATTTTATCAAAACAATGCAGGTTTGCTATCGTGTTTATGCCAATATACATATACCTTGCAGAATCTGCAAAATGTTAATTATTTTACCAAAATAAGAGGGATCATACAAAATGCATGTTTTTGTATGAGGTTCAAACACTCACTGATGCTCCAGAAGGAAAAACGATGCATTAAGAGCCGGGGGTGAAAACTTTTGAACAGAATGAAGGCATGTACATTTTTCTTATTTTGCCTAAATATCATATTTTTTTAATTTAGTACTGCCCTTCAGAAGCTACAGAAGATACTCACATGTTTCCCAGTAGACAAAATATATTACATTTACTCTTGATCTTCAAATTCCAAAAGTTTTCACCCCCTAGCTCTTAATGCATGGTGTTTCCTTCTGAAGCATCAGTGAGCATTTGAACCTTCTGTAATAGTTGCATATGAGTCCCTTAGTTGTCCTCAGTGTGAACAGATGGATCTTAAAATCATACAGTCATTGTTGGAAAGGGTTCAAATACACAAATGCTAAAAAAAAAAAAAAGAATTTGTGGGACCTGAAGGATTTTTCTGAAGAACAGCGGGCAGTTAAACTGTTTAGGACAAACAAGGTTCTCATGAACAACTATCACTAAACAAAAACACAGCCGTGGATCATTCAGGTAACAACACAGTATTAAGAATCAAGTGTATGTAAACTTTTGAACAGGGCCATTTTTATAAACTCAACTATTATTTTCTCTTGTAGACTATATGTAAACATCTTTTATGTGAAATATCTCATACAGGTCAGTACTAAATAAAAAATAAAATGCATTTGATCCCTCTTATATTGATCAAATAGTTAACATTTTGCTGATTATGTAAGGTGCATGTAAACTTTTGATCTTAATTGTATCTGCCATTAACATCTCAAAAACATATGCTTTACAATTAATCAAACAGTCTCTTCCTGTCTAAATGGGTGATTTGAAGCCCAATAAACTACAAAATGGATGAGATTTTAATTTTAATGTTTTAAAGTGTTTCAAAGGGTTAGTAATTCTCTCTAGTAACACCTCCCTAAATATTTGTTTGTTTTGACCAGTAATATACCTTCAACAGTCTCTTTTCATGATTTTACAAAATTTACATCAACATGTTCGCAACTAAGAAGATACAAAAATAGTTGAGTGTGTTTTTGTGCTTTAAACATATTGTGGCTTCTCTACAGGAACCATGTCAGAACATGTCCAGAGTGGTGAAATGTGGATTTAAATAACCACACAGGTGTGTGTGTGTGTGTGTGTGTGTGTGTGTGTGTGTGTGTGTGTGTGTGTGAGAGAGTCGCTCACCCATTGCTGTTTCGGCTGGCCTCGATTTTCTGTCTCCTGCTGCTGCTGGTACTTCCTATAACACAAACACATGAGGTTTAAAATTAGCACTCAGTGGACACCAGTTGGCCAATGACCTTACATTAAATTGCAACATGGTTAAATCTAATTATAAAAACGACAATCTGAACCTTGTTGATCTCACTGACAGTAAATTCCAAAAATATAAAAAATTCTGTCATCATTTACTTGCCGTCATGTCATTCTGCTGAACACAAAAGATGGTCTTTTTTTAAAAATGTTGGAAACCAAACAGTTTTGGGTCAATGAATTTCCATTTTTTGTCAAATGGAAGGAACCAAAAAGTTCCACAGAACAAAGACAGTCATACGAGTTTGGAGCAACAGGATAGTGAGACAGAATAAACTATGCCAGAATTTTCATTTTTGAGTGAACTATACCTTTAAAGACACTCACACACAAGATGCTTATTTGCGCAAATGTTTCTGACCTTTGTTCATCTATCTGTGACGCCCTCTCTTTGGCTTTCTTGTCCCGTAACTCTGCCTCCTTGACCTCTCTGGCCTTCCTCTCTTTCTCTAGCCGCTGCCTCTCTTCTTCTGCCCTTCTCTTCTCCTCCTGAAGACGCTTCTCCTCATCTTTCTGCAAGAGACAAAAGCATTAGGGAAACCAAAGACAGTTCAAATATAAAAGGTAGAATGAAATACATATTTCAATCATGACAACTCAATAGTTTTATATATTAAAATGTTAATGTATTTGGCCTTGGCACACTAGATTTGCAACAGGCTGCTGCTGCAGAGCAAGTATGTACTTGCTGTTGCCAATATATACTCAGACCCGCTGCTGAAAGCATGTAAGATATGCATTCAGTAACATCTAGACAGGTGGTGCTGGGGGAGGTGGAGGGATGCTGCAGGAACAGCTTTCAGCAAAAACAGAAGCGGACAATTAAAAATTAAGACTTGTATGGCCAAATGTAACATAAATGACGTATTTTACTGAAATATGTTATTTAAAAAATCATTCGCCATTATTTCGATGAAGTGAAACGGTTGCACTCTGTGAGCTACTGGCGCTACCTGTTGCTATTTTTACCGCAATACTCAGACAAATAAAATACTGATGCAATGACCACAGCTACTGAACGAGCTTATAGGTGGCGATGGATATAAGCGTAGGCTTAAACCAAACACCGTACCATCAATTTTTCCCCATAAGCAGTCCAAACACCCCCCGGATATTGTGTGAAACCGGCGCTGAGAAACTCCTTCAGTGGTTGCGGCGTTATGACAAGCGTTGGCATGTTTACATCCTGCCAGGATGGCATTTAGCGCATTCTTGTCTCCGCTATTTGTAAGCTCTTTCAGTAGCTGCAATCTACTAAAAGTCTCAAAGGCATCAGGGCTAAAGTGGAGACAACAAAGACGCTGGTCTTTAGGAAGTTTTATTCGTCCACAGACATTTTCCCAGCAGTGAAGACTTACATTGCTTTTGTTGTTGCCCTTGGACTGAAAATTGCAACCAAAAGCCGCACAATGTGGCATTGTATCAGTATTTCATTTTCCGACTTGTGCTGTGGTAAAAATAGCAACAGGTAGTGCCAGTAGCTCACAGAGTGCTACCATTTCACGTCATCGAAATAATGGCTCCATAGTCAAAAATATGTATTAAACGATAAGAATTTTTTAAATAACGTAAATATTCCATGGGTTTTCTACTACATATTTCAGTAAGAGACATCATTTACGTTATATTAAGCCATAGAGGTCTTAATACCCGTGGCTCCCTTTAAATGTTGAACAAGCAATCTTATTGGCTGCAGAATCAGCAGAGGCCAATCCGCTTGTACCATTTAATAAATAATAAATTATGTAATTGCCAGAAGATTGCATGTAAATGAGCATGTGCAATCTAAAGTTATGACTGAACTAGATACATAATTGATCATTTATCTTCTTGACATTGTATCTATAAATTAATCTCGATTCTCTAAAGTCTGTAAATAAATATAGTTAAACGGAATATTAAAGGAACTGTATGTAAGCAATTTATTTCAGTTAATCATAAAATGGCAATGACATGTCACTAGACATTAAGAAATCATGCTCATTTCAAATACTTATATCACTGACAACAGTGGTCCGGCCAGGATATTGTCATTTAAAAGTGACAGTTGCAGCCCACGACTGATGTTATTGTTGTCGTTTTGTGTTTTGGTCTGAGGCCAAAGACTTAAACTACTTCATTCTGTGTGCATTGAATTTATTGGTAACACTTTACAATAAGGTTCCTTAGTTAACTTCAGTTAACCACGTTAGTTAACATGAACTAATAATGAACTGCACTTATACAGCATTTATTATTCTTTGTTAATGTTAATTTCAACATTACTAATACATTATTAAAATCGTGTTAACATTAGTTAATGCAGTGTGAACTAACATGAACAAACAATGAACAACTGTATTTTCGTTAACTAACATTAATGAAGATTAGTAAATACAGTAACAAATGTATTGCTCATGGTTAGTTCATGTTAGTTAATACATTAACTAATGTTTAGTTAATGAACCTTATTGTAAAGTGTTACCAATTTATTTAATACACGAGTTTCACAATTTGAGTTGAATTACTGAAATAAATCAACTTTTCCACAACATTCTAATTTATTGAGATGCACCTGTATATTTAATTTATACACCAGAAAAATCATGGGACTTGTGGATTATGAAGAACCATGGAGTCAAAAGGTTTGAAAACTGCAGTAATGTTGATTTTTGGGTGAAATTAACACATTCACTCTCAATCCATCCTAGGTGTATATAACTTTCTTCTTTCAGACAAATACATTAGGAGTTATATTAAAAAATGTTCTGGCTCTTCCAAGCTTTATAATGGCAGTAAATGAGTGCTGAGATTTTAAAGTCCAAAAAAGTGCATCCATCCATTACAAAAAGTGCTCCACACTGCTCTGAGGGGTTAATAAAGGCCTTCTGAAGTGAAATAATGTGTTTTTGTAACAAAAATATTCATATTTAAAACTTTACAAAGAATGTATTTGTCAGAAATAAGAAAGTTATATATACCTAAGACGGCTTGAGGAGTAATTTCCATTTTTGCATCAACTATCCCTTTAAAGGCTTATTTTGTAAAAAGGAAACTGCACAACATTTTGCAAACAGAAACTTTGAAGCACGTATGCTGTATTACCTCTGCTTGGGCCCAGAAAGTGTCTTTGTTGGTTTTCTTGATTTCAGACATGGCATTAGTCTTCTGGTAAACAGATCCCTGTATGGAAAAACAATGTGGTGGCAAATTATGACTAAGCCCAGACGGAATATTTAGACTTTGCATTTTCTTTAGTGGAAAAGTACTGTGGAATAAATCAGAACATATTCAGATAAAAAAAAAGAAAAAAAAGAACAGAGAGTATGACACTCTTAAAGCATACGTAAATTAGCCAAAATATTTAATAAACACCCATGCAAGTGGGTGGGGGATCTCCCACAGCTTTCTCTGGAGATCTGCGGGTGCAGATTCCATTTGGGCCTGATTATAACCAATACAACTAACGTCAAACATACCGCTATACAACAATACATCAAAATGACAATTATGCATTCACAATGTACTACAGATAAATGACTCGGCTGCATTTTACAGCTTTTAATTGCAGTTTGTGGCCACATTTAGAGCTCAGCAGAGAAATTATTCAAAACCACCATAACAGTTTCCAAATTCCGTGCATTCTGGCCCATTCCCTGTGAAACTCCTGACGCAGCATTTTGAAAGAGTGTTTGAGATAAACAAGCAGCATGCTGGCACTGACCCTGGCACCACTGTGCCATCATAGGACCTGTCTGATACTTTCCACTGCTGACCACTGACTAAACTTACCAAACATTCAAAAACAGCAGTTTTTTTTAGAAGCAATGCAAGAAGCAAACGAGATGATTACATCTTCTGAAGGAAATATGCAACTTATGTTATTAATGTTAATGAGTAGTATTTTACACCAAAACTACATTTTGATAAAATCGCATTTAAAGTTGTCCAAATTAAGTTCTTAGCAATGCGTAATACTTATCAAAAACTATATTGATATATTTAGGGTAGTAAATTTACAAAATATCTTCATGGAACATGATCTTTACTTAATATCCTAATTATTTTTTTATCATTTTGACCCATACAATGTATTTTTGGCTACTGCTATAAACATGCCAAATGTCTTTCTGACCCTTGGTATTAAATATGCTCTTTTTTGCTAATGTACCTTTAAGACTAATTGGGTACATGAATGTAACATTTTTTATACATTTTGCATTCAAAATGCAATAAAAATCCTTTTGTCCAAGATGCAATGTACAATGCATGTAAAAGAGTAATATTGTGAAATATTAGTACAATTTACAAAAAATGTTTTCTTTTAATATATTACAAAATTATATAATTCATTTCTGTGACGCAAAGCTGAATTTTCAGCATCACTATTACAGTCCTCAGTGTCACATGATCTAGAACCCTATGAAATTAGTTTAATTTTTTCCAAATTTCCATTTTAATTTTTTTATACAGTTTTAATTGTTAGATTAAATTTTATTATTCAAAAGCAATTTGATTTAAGTAGTCTTTTTGCAGCTTAATATTTACAGACACAACTACATATTATGTTTTGATTTACAGTAAGTGTACTGACCTACTTTTGATTTATTCATCCAAAGTCTGGCAAATTCTGTGACATTCCGCGTTAAACAGTACATTTTTATTCACCATATTCTGTGATTCTTTTGGCGTTTTCTACATCCCGGAAATCATAGGGCCCTACACGATCCTTCAGAAATCATTCTAATATGCAGATTTGCTGCTCAAGAAACATTATTAGTAAAAAATATTTTTCTGTAAACAGAAATCTTTTGTGACACGATAAATGTTCTTACTCAGCATCCTTGCTAAATATTAAAAAACTGCTTAAAGACTAGAAATAAAAACTGATCTGGACACTGCTCTGGTGTATTAAGGGCAAGGCATGTGTGCATGTACTGACCACAGGCCCCTGCGGCCCACTGTCTCTGAAGCGACTGGTCTCTTTGTGAAAGCTGTAGTTGGCTCCTGAGGCTTTGCCCACTTTCTGCATGATGGCTTCAGGCTCCACGTCCTCCTCCGCCCGGGCGTTTATCGTCACGTGAGCTCCCTGCAGAAACAGCTCTGTCAGTTTAGTCCCACACACATTCACATTCTCAAATCTCGACTTAAACATGTATACGAAACCATCAGACGGAAGCGTCAAGATTCACAGGTTTCGAGCGGAAAATGCCCACGCACACACTTACGTCAGTTTATTTATTAGCAACCTTTGGCTGTGTGTAAGCACTTACAGAACATAAACACGGCTAGCTTAGACAGACTACAAACAAACAAACACTTTCTAATGAGAGGAGGAGGCCTCCACCCATTTCCCTGTTTATACCAATGCGTCTGATGCAAGGCTGATGCAAGGAAGTTTGCTGCCGTAATATGGACGAAGCAGGCGGAGTAATATCACGCAGCGCCTGAAATTAGTTCCCAGCTAGGTTAGCATTTGCACATGTGCTGTGTGATATTACTGCGCCCGCTTCGTCCATATTACGGCAGCAAACTTCCTTGACTATTACGCCGGAATGGGAGTGTAGTTTCTAATCTTATCGGCCTAGAAAATTGCAGCTTTACATTTTCCACCGGTCTTAGTACACGATATAACTACAGAAGAGTGAAGTTTTAAACAGGACAAATATGGAAACTCGTTGGTCATTTTTGAACGCGATGCTATTGGTCTAATAGGATTCAATGATCTATGCTAAGCTATGCTAAAAGTGATATTGCCAGAACAGGAGAACGGCTGAATGGATTTCAAAACGGTAAAACTCAATTTATTAACTCGGGGGGTGTTGGAGAATGAGCCTATTTCCAAAAAAAGTGGAGTGTTCCTTTAAATCAACAACAACTTTTCTCTCTCATCGTCTCCCAATTAACTATTTCAAGCACTTTTATCTCCAAGGGGTTGATTCATCTAATTCAGCATGATAAGGAAAATCAGCCTATTTCATTTCTATTTAAGCTCCTAATTAAAGGGACAGTTCACCCAAAAACTCACCCTCATGTCGTTCCAAACTCGTAAGACCTTTGTTCATCTTTAAAACACAAATTAAGATATTATTGATGAAATCTGAGAGCTTTCTGACTCTGCAAAAACAGCAACACAACTGAAATGTTCCCACTACATTTCTGGGTCTGGGAAAATTTCAGTTACGCTGCTGCATCGCTTTAATTCTCATACTTCATTTAACACTAAGCATTTGAGGTAAATTATGCAAGTGTTTACATGTTTTTAGCTAAGTCTAAAGGAGGAGAAGGTGGAGAGAAACTATAATTGGTGTTGTCTCCAGCATATTAATCTTATATTTCAACAATATTTAATATTAATGATATTCTCGAATTGTTTTTAATGATTATTTTTTACTAATTAATATGGTTAATATCTGATGCATCATCCAGCTACTAATCAACGGGAAGCTAATATTTAATGTTAATAATAATTAGATTTTTGATAATAATAAAATGATTTTGGAGTAAAAGCAAAATCAGATCATTTTGACCCATACAATGTCTTTTTGCCTACAAATATACCTGTGCTACTTAGAGGTGTTCACTTTCAGAACAAAAATGTACAGATAATGTACTCAGCCCTTGTCATCCAAGATGTTCATTCGTTTTTGTCATAAGGAAATTATATTTTTTGAGAAAAACATTTCAGGATTTCTCTCCATATAATGGACTTTGGTGCCCCGAGTTCGAACTTTAATATCAGCCCTTAATGTGAAAGTGAATTTCTGCTTTAAATCTGGACCAGCCATAATTCTATTTTAGATAGAGTGAGAGCCTGTGGTCGGATGTTGTCACACTATGCATAAGTACCAAAGTAAGCCAAACCAAATGTGTGTGGATATAGCCCATGATGTTATATCCTGTTGTGAGAGTCTAGCCTGCAGAACGCAGTGCTGTGAGTCATAGTCAGAGTTCACCAACCGTTAACTAAATCTCACGCAACCAAACACACCATTCACAATACTTACACACTGACAAGAACAACAAAATAGCCTAGTTACCTTAAGAAAGTTAGCCATGGAGCTCACATGGTTTGCACATTGGCCTTTTCTGGCATCTTTAACACCCTCACCAGTCTGAAAAAAAAAGAAAGAAATGTCAATACCTTTGACATTGTTGCAAACATTCAGGGTGGCCAATGGCCAAAATATAATAATTTTTTAAACACTATGGTAATTGCATATATCACGATGTAGTTACTTACACCTATTGTAAGTAAATCCAGTACCTACAGTATGTCACAAAAGTGAGTACACATCTCAATATTTTGTGTTAGCACCATTGTCATCTGGCACTGCCTTAATCATCGTGACCATGGGATTGACCAGAGCTGCACAGATTGTTGCTGGGATCCTCTTACACTCCTCTATAATGTCATCACGGAGCTGCTGGACATTAAAAACATGGTGCTTCTCCACCTTACGTTTGAGGATGCCCCACAGGTGCTTAATAGGGTTCATAGGGTTCACACTTGGCCACCCCATCACCTTCAGCATCTGCTTCCTTCAGGCAGTTGTCATCTTGATGGTGTGTTTGGGATCGTTATCATGTTGGAAAACTGCCGTTCGGCCTAGTTCCTGGAGGGAAGGCATCATGCTCTGCTTCAGAATGTACAGTACATAATGGAATCCATGTTTCCCTCAATGAACTGCAGCTCTCCAGTACCAGCAGCACTCATGCAGCCCCAGACCATGATGCATGATGCTTTTCTTAGATGATACTTAGATGTTTTGTCTTGTTTCCAGCCAAAATATCTAAAAATTCTTGAATCAGAAAGGATTTTCTAGACAAGTAAAAATTATTGTCTTGTTTTTAGTAAAAACAAGTCAAAATTAATTGAGTTTTTGCTTAAAACAAGCAAAATACTCTGCTAATGGGGTAAGAAAAATAATCTAGTTGTCTGCTTAAAATTGGCAGATTATTTTGCTTGTATTAAGCAAAAACACTTACCAAAAACAATTTTTACTTGTCTAGAAAATCCTTCCTGATTCAAGAATTTTTTGATATTTTGGCTGGAAACAAGACAAAATCTAAGTAAGAAAAACATTTTTTCAAGTGCATGTAGGCAAGACACAATTTTCTTGGTACTCCTCACCAGGGCATCGCCACACATGCTGGACACCATCTGAGCCAAACAAGTTTATCTTATAGTCTCATCAGACCACAGGACATGGTTCCAGTAATTCATGCTCTTGGTCAGTATGAGAGAATTGTACTTAAAGCACCAAATTTGAATTGCTCTAATACAAGATACACAACTTTGTATGGTCCTGTCAAGCAGACAAAACCATGAGTTTGCATGGTTAAACAACATACATACTGCTGTTATCACTTAGGGGGTACTTACTTTTGTTGCCAGCTATTTTGTCAATAATGGCTGTATGTTGAGTAATTTTCAGGGGAGAGCAAATCTATACTGCTATACAAGCTGCACATTGACTACTCTAAAATATATCCACGCTTAATTTCTATAGTATTGTCTCTTGAGAAGATATGCTAAAATGGTTGCTGAAATGTAAGGGGTGTACTCACTTTTGTGACATACTGTAAATAAAATACACCATCATGTGTCCAGTCCTTCTTATATAGGAGAATAGTATTTGGTAAACCGATTTGTTACATACTGTACATTTGACAGAGGCACTTTACAATGGCAATAGGGTTAGTAAATCTCAAGGGCAGTTCTCTGCAGTTCTTACAAAATCAATGTGAAGAGTTACAGAAACCTTGAAACTCACCCAGTTGATGAGGACGTATTTGGGAAGGCCGGAGTTGGGGTCTTTAACACGGCAGAAAGCGTACATCACCTTGCCGCTATTCAGCTCCTCGACTAACTCCTCCAGACCACCATCTGAAAACACACACACGTTCACATAACAAGTCATGCTGTCCTCCTACAATTACTAGTAAGTTCAAGTTTAATATGTAAAATAAACATTTTTACATTCGGCATTAGCGAGTATATGTAACAGAGTCAGTCACCAGTTGGCGGGTAAAACGGTTACGGAATATAACAATGCAATGTAGTGAGAACAACAGCCAGTTTTTAAAGAGGTTCTCCGTTTCTGATGTAAGCGAATACCGGTAAAATGTGACCCTGGACCACAAAACCAGTCATAAGGTTAAATTTTACAAAACTGAGATGTGTACATCATATGAAAGCTCAATAAATAAGCTTTATATCGATGTATGTTTTGTTAGGATAGGACAATATTTGGCCGAGATACATCTATTTGAAAATCTGGAATCTGAGGATGCAAAAAAATCGAAATACTGAGAAAATCACCTTTAAAATTCTCCAAATTAAGTTCTTAACAATGCATATAACTAATCAAAAATTACATTTTGATGTATTTACAGTAGGAATTTTACAAAAAATCTTCATGGAACATGATCTTTACATAATTTCCTAATGATTTTTGGCATAAAAGAAAAATCAATAATTTTGACCCATACAAAGTATTTTTGGCTATTGCTACAAATATACCCCAGCGACTTAAGACTGGACTCATCGTGATTAGCTGTTCTGTCATAAGCGACAAGAGCGAATCATAGGATACAAACGATAGGTTCAGAGCAGTGTGATGACAGCCAGCTTGTCTCTAGACAACGTTCTAATAACTTTTACCTGAGAAGATGTTGCTGCTTGAATTCATTTCCCTTCTTTATTCTTTCCCGAGAATGTGGCGAACATACCTCGGGTTATGCTGTCAAAACGGTGCAGGCAGTGAAGCATAAAGGTTGCATGTTTGGCTGTACGCATACATTAGCATAAATTCTTAAATGACCGTAAAGAGCTAAAAAGTGAAACTTGAAGTCTGTCATTGATGTAAATTGAACAAAAAAAGAAAATAAGGAAAAATCACTCGACTGCTCTAGCTGCTGATTAACTTTTGTAGCTTGAATAAAAAACAATCTGTATAGTTTATGCAAATACAATTTATAGTTTATGTGAAGATTGTTTTAAAATCACTTCAGTTAAAAGTTGTTATCTAGGAGTGAGATTTGTCTCAAAACACTTTTGTAAAACACACATTCAGGCTGAATTTTGCTGATATACATGAATATGCGCACCTACCGATGATCCATTGCAGTATGTAAAATCTGTAATCTTTATCATTTCAAAGTAAAGATTTAAGGACGTAAAATAAACTATTTGAAATTATTTGAAAACATTCAAACATTCAGAATATTTATGTTGTTTTTAAGTTCTTTTGTTAGAAAATAAATGTGTAGATTTCATCATTTGGATTGCAAAGTTCAATGCAGTTTTAGCGTTAATTGTTCAATCATGCTCTTATAAATGTTATTACAATGCTACATTTTAAATAACATTTCTCTTATAAATATTGAAAAAAATATCTATTTTCTCTAAATTTAAATGAACTGTAGAGTTTGACTAATTTAAAGCCTCACATAGCCCATTACTTTGTTTATAACACAACTGAAACTTTGTTAATTTAATATATATTTTATATAAATTAATATAATATTAAGTAATATATTGGGATTCCCAACTTTTCCCTTTTCTGTTAATATGTGACCCTTGACCACAAAACCTTAAGTTTTAAACAGCACAGGTATTTTTGTAGCAACAGCTAACAATATATTGTACGATTCAAAATAATTTTTGTCTTTTATGCAAAAATCATTCAGATAATAAAGATCATGTTCCATGAAGATATTTAGTACTCTCCTACCGTAAATGTATCAAAACTTAATTTTTGATTAGTAATATGCATTGCATAGAACTTAATTTAGACTAATTTAAAGGTGATTTTCTCAATATTTTTGCATTTTTGAGCTGTATCTCAGCCAAATATTGTCCTGTCCTAACAAACCATACAATTGAAAGCTTATTTATTCAGCTTTGAATAAATGTATAAATCTCAATTTCACAAAATTGACCCTTATGACTGGTTTTGTGGCTCAGGGTTACATTTAAATATCCTTGGCCTAATTAAAAGTCACTGGTTTTTAACTGGTTTGAATGCTAATTATGAATGCAAAATGTGCTTGTATTTTTGCCTTTCTGAGTCTGTTGGGAGCCAGTGGAATATAAGATTCTGATACAGTCAAATCAAAATGTATTCAGACTAGGGGTGGGCGATATGACCTAAAATTAATATCACGGTATTTTTCATCTTTTGAATGGTGATGGTATATCACATCACGGTATTACTTTTTTTTGGTACATTTTGAGAGGAGTAGCCTGTCCTGTCCCTTTAGTATGTGAATAAAGTTACTATTTTTATATTATAATAAGTAAATGGTAGGTATCCTTATTAAAAAGAGACATGGGAGAGTATTATGCATTCTCAACATATTTATTTAGCAAAAAACCTAAAGATCTTACTTAGTGTACAACAAAACAAAAATTATTTTTTTATTGAAATTTAATTTCTGCAATATTTAAAACGTTTAAATAACTGGGGGAAATCAACCCATGGCAACAGTTTAAAAGTAGACCAATTCTGTGGGGAAAAACGCGGACTTGGCAACCCTGCATCCAACACGAGCTGCTGGAGTTAATGTCATTGCACACATGAGTACGAAATTTTCGTCCGAGATTTTTGCACGTAAAAAAAAAATACAGGTTATGTTAATCGAGTTTACACACTGCCTCTGAAACTTTGATTTTCTGCATTTTCGCATCCATAATAACCATTTTGATAAGGATGGCGAATATGAGAAAACTAAAAAAAAAAAACGCATACGAAAATCGGACTCAGTGTACAATGACCTTTAGATTTGACTGATCACGGGTCGAAAGTAAAGAGAGATGACAAACATAGACTGGAGGATTTGCTGCAATCTTGTACTCACTGACAAATATCTGTTATAAGATGTGCTGCTCCTGCTTCAGTCTGTGGTGTAAAAAGGACCAAATTTTTGGTCCCAAATTTTTATGAATTTTACTGTTAGCCCATTGTATGAAGTCTTTTTGGGTATAATATGTCACAGTTTACTTTATTTTGCTATGCTCACCTACATACATGAACTATACTGTTCTGCACCCACTAGTAAAAAATTATATCTGGTGTCTAAATATTTTTTTGTTTTGAATGTAGCAATTTGAGCACATAAAAACCCTTTTTTACTATTGTTAAAATCTGTGTTTATTTACAGTAGGCCATCTCTGCTTCCTTCACACATGTAGGAAGAACACTGGATAATCTTTAGATGAATCTCGGCCTGTCCTTGACAGTCTGCCGGGTCAGTGCACCGTTCATGCGATTAATACAAAGAACACACTGTACTGCAAAACAGTCGCTGGAGGCTGAAGATGGATGTACACTGACACTGTTTGCTTTAAACAAACTTTTGCTTTTGTTTTTATACACTACATACCACATGATACTAGTGTAAATAACTGTAATTCACTAAATGAGTCTCAACAGCAAAAGAAAACCCACCTCCTTTCTCTGCCAACCGGATGTCATTGGTGTTTCCCTCATAGGTGAAGAGAGCCCTGCAGCAGAGACATCAAATGTGTAAAGGCAATGCATTATGCAAGTATTAAACAGCAAGGTCAATGAAGATTGAGGGCAACATGGCTCAGTCATTCAAACAGTGATTTTACTTTCATAATCTGATGCATTTCCAAGCAAATCAGGACTTTCCATAAAATTAAGGTTACCAATACCCTTACTATCTCTCTGGGCCTTAAACATTTCAGTTGCATTGCTGTCTATGCAGATCAGAAAGCTCTTGGATTTCACCAAAAATATCTATATATATCAAGCTCGAAATTATTCATGCTCCTGGCAAATTCTGACTTAAAGTTACTTTTATTCAACCAGCAAGTTTTTTTTTTTTTTATTAGAAATGACACAGATGTCTCCCAGAAGATAATAAGACGATGTACAAGAAGTATCATTGTGGAAAAAATTACTACTCATCTTTTATTTACATTTGAACCAAAAGTGGCATGTCCAAAATTATTCACACCACAAACCAACAGCAGAGAGCTTCTGTTTTTCACCTGTTGAGTTGATTAAAACAGCTGTTCCCAATGAATCAGGGTAATTAGGATGCTTTAGAACAGCTTGGACTATTTGGAATGGTATAGAACTTTGGATTTTCCCAGAGACTTCGACAGTTGGCAAAGGGTATGAATAATTTTGGACATGCAACTTTTTGTTCAAATGTAAATAAAAGCTGAGAAATATATATATATTTTTTCACAATGATGCCTCTTGTACATGGTCTTCTTATCTTTTGGGAGAAGCCTGTGTCATTTCCGGTCAAAAAAAAAACTTGCTGGTTGAATAAAAGTCAGAATTTGCCAGGGGTATGAATAATTTCGGGCTTGACTGTATTTCTATCTATAATTTGTGTTCTTAAGATAAATGAAGGTCTTACGGGTTTTGAACGACATGAAGGTGAGTAAATAATGACAAAATTTTCGTTTTTGGGTGAACTATCCTTTGAAGACCTAAAAGAAGAAATAATGTAATACAGCACCAGAAAAGTAAATTATAGAGTTAAATAAAGGGCTATTTTCGTTACTTTAAAAAATAAAATAATAAAATACAAACAAATGAAACACAACTGAAACAGTTACATGATAAAAGACTCCAATAAACAATAAAAATGAGAAAATCTTTGTTAATTATAATATCTTTTATATAAATTAATATGCTATTAAGTAATATATATTGGGGTTACCCAACATTTTTCTGTAAGCCCTTTGACATCAAATATTGATTTGAAGGACAGAATGAAAATTTTCTGTTAATGTGTGACCCTGGACCACGAAACCTTAAGTCTTAAATAGCACAGGTATATTTGTAGCAATAGCCAACAATATATTGTATGGGTCAAAATTATAAATTTTTCTTTTATGCAAAAACTCATTATGATATTAATTAAAGATTATGTTCTATGAAGATATTATGTATATTTCCAACCGTAAATATGTCAAAACTTAATTTCTGATCAGTAATATGCATTGCTAAGACTTTATTTAGACACCTCTAAAGGCAATTTTCTCAAAATGTTGATTTTTTTGCACCCTCAGATTACAGATTTACAGAAATAGTTCGGCCAAATATTATGCTATCCTAACAAACCATACATAAATGGAAAGCCTATTTATGATGTATATAAAAATAATAATAATAATAAAATACAAAAATACAAACAAATAAAAGACTAATTAAAACCAAAACAAAAAATGAATAATTATACAAAAAAACTAAAACTTTAACTCAAATCAAAATAAAACTGGAAAATATAAAAAATAAAAACTAATTCAAAATATTAAAACAATAATACACAGACGACACTAAAATACAGCACTCTGAAAACTGAAAAGCATCATTACAAAGCTCTTAAACGCCTCTGAAAGGTCTTTAATATGAAGCAGATATCGAGGTGGCCCCGTGTAAACTCTGCTCTGATTCTCTCTAAACAAAGACACTTGTACAGCAAGGAAGCTGTGTCAACTTCCTCTTTGAAACACAGGGCCCAAGTCAACAAAAGCCTCTTGCCTGTCAGAAATAGGAAGTGCCGTAATGAGGAATAAGAACTGCGGCAGTTTTATTTCTAGAAGATCTCACAGCTCGATACTTCTGTAACATTCACACTCTGTTGTGGTTTGATATGGAATTGAAAGTCAGAATTGTTAATACAAAGCTGCTTCTTTAATAGGAGACGTAAGGTTAAGCCTGTTCCTTCCAGGGATCTGTGATGACTCATCAAAAGCGTTGATTTTGTGACATTTGGTCTGTCAAAATACCCTGAGCTCTTTAATAGCGAACATGCATTATCTCTCAGCAAATTCCTTCAGCAGCAGTAGCAGCCTATCATAAACTCCTCTTATCTGTTTACAAACCACTCCTGAGTAGTGCTTGACCAGGTTTTTTAAAGGCCAATACAAATTTCAAACAGACCAGAAAAATCCAGCAGTGACTACAGCAATGAAAATACTTCAGTACAAGTTCATTTACAAAAGAGTTAGATTTAATGATTATGGCCTGCTTTCACAGACAGGGCTTAGATTAAACCAGGATTAGGCCATAGTTCAATTAGGACATTTAAGTAATTTTTATAAACGTGCTTAGAAAAACACTTTACCGGTGTGCATCTTGAGACAAAACAAAGGCACTGATATAATTTAAGATCAGTCAGTGCAAGTTTCTTTCAGTTGAAACAGCTCAGACTTACATTTTAGCCTTAGACTAGGCTTAAGCCTTGTCTGTGAAACCGGGGGTACATGTAATCCAGCATAATCCAGGAACTAGTCATATGGGCCGTTCAACAGAATTGGTGCAAACTGCTGTCCCACAACCAAAAAACACATTTAAAAAGCATTTAAGTATTCAAATCATAGATGTTTACTAAGATCCTTCTATTATCTATTGAAATCCACAATATTATTTCAAATATCAGTAAGCTTAATATACATTAAATCATCATTTAGTGGGTACTTTCAATTGGGAGGAGGCTGTCCCGAACCCTAACCCCTACAGTTTAATTTATAAACACCATTTTTCTATATTAGGCACAATTTTTTGAGAGCTATTCCACCACATTTAGTTTTTTTTTTATATATGTACCACTGTTCAGAACTGTGCTATCTAAAATTGTCACTACTGAAACAGTCACGACCAAACCATGTCATCATTGTTTCGGTAGAGACAAAAGGGAACACATAATCCTTTATTTGGGGGGGGAAAGAACAACATTTTAATACAGTTATGGACATTTTTTGTATTTTAGTATGGTTTATTATGCAAGTTAAAACTTGCTACCAAAACATTACTGTCATTATGTTTTGTCTAAAAATAACGTATACTGAATTATTAACTAAAATGTTGTGATAGTTTTTTGTTCAATGTATATTCAAACTAACGAATCCTTAAGTTTGAAATCAGTATGATCAACTTTTTGAGTTTTACAAAGAAAATTCAATGTAATATTGTCAATGTTATTGATTTATCAATGTTATTGATTTACCTCTAAAGAAATGTTAATAAAATAGCAAAAGATATATTTACAATGTAGATGTAAGCATAATCTTAATAGGTCACTACAACCCTTTTTATTAAATGATATATTACTGTGCTTCGGTAGTTACAAATTTGGGAAGAGGATAAATATTCCAAAACGTTCTGAAAATACAATATGAGAATTAACTGCACAATTACTAGAAATGTGCAAATTGGATATTATACAGTTTGCATACACACATTTTTTTCAAGACGTTTCTTTGGACCCATTTTGTAGAATGGCCCATGTATAATTTTATATTCAATAAAAAGCCTTGTTTATTTATGAAATTACATGGGCTTAAAATATAGAGTTTAAATAAATAATTTTTATAAAATCGTTTTCTTTTTTATATAAATTATTAATAAAATCGAATTACTTAAAAATAGACACAAAATTAATTAATTAATATAAAGGGGAACAATTTTCTCTCTTATACAAGGCTAAAAAATATTAGCTGTGAGTAATATTATTACAATTCAAAAGATCTCTTTTGTATTTTAATACGTTTTAAAATGCAAATTAATTCCTGAATTTTCAGCAGCCTTTACTCCAGTAATGCCACCATTCTAATATAACGTTACTGACTTGTTTTGTTGAAATCATTATGATGAAAGTAAAAGTCTTAGTTTTCACCTTGATAAATTTAATGCATACTTGCCGAATACAATTATTAAAAGGAACAAAAAGCAATCCATTAAAGGAAAATGTCCCCAAACGTTTGACCGATAACGTAGATATTATTTTTACCCATTCGCGAAACTCGAGTCACTGTATTTGTGCAGCTTTTCCCAAATGATGTCAACTCTCTGGGTAGGATGAGTGTAATTAATGTAGGCCATTTATAATCACTCTTCATTTCTGAACCGTTCATGACCCAACTTAAACAGCCTCCTCTCAAGAGCATCCAACGCATCTCGCCCTCATTTCCACTTCTTGAAATTAAACTTGCTTACATTTCAAAACATAAAGCTATTGGACTTTGGTCTGGTGGGAACCTGTCAAACATTAATACCATTTCCGTATGATTTGACAGTCTGTGCACCACTTACACAAGACAGAGGAAGTCTCTTGCGGTTCTCTATACAATTGGCATTGACACTCATACATTTGAGGTAACATTCTGACTACAAAGAGCAATTTTTAAGTGGATCAGAAGCTGCATGTAAATTGAGTCTCAAATAGTAGGCAGGGATTTGTCAACCCAGAAGCCATATATGGAGAAAAACTACAGGAAAATAAGGAGGTAGGAGTGGTTCAACATGAGTACTTCTCAAACCCCATGTTCTCCAAAAGTTAGGATGCTTCTGAACTGATCAACTGATCTCATTCAAGCATGCAATTGAGGTCAAAGCATATGTACTATTTAATATAAACCTCATTAGTTGGCCAGAAAGCAACAGTGTGTAACTGTGAGGAAATTATTTTTGCAAAATTCAGTGTTTTTGTGCATGAGGTGTGAATGGATGAGGGCACACGGATAATCTCACTAACATCACAAACGGTCATTGTATTCATGCAAATGAGCATTAATGTTGATTTATGTTGTGATACACACCTCTAGGGCGTTTGAAATGCCAAAGGAGCCGCTAACATGCTAAACATGAGGATGTCAGTGAGTGTAACAGAGACACAACCCTTGAGTCACTACTCACCAGTTAGTCTCCGACTTTTCATCCACCACCTCCTTATAGGCCGCGGTAAGAGCTGGGCCGTTTTTACTCAGGTTCACAGCCATGATGGGCAAATCTGCGGGTATTTAGAACCGTCCGACGCCGGGGACAGACGTTGCAGTGAACTCCGGGAGTAACGTTAGATGGGGATCTCTCGGCTCTACGCAGACAGGAAGCGTGCAGCGCCACATCACGTAGACCTCACTCCTCCCTGGAGCGACATTACGAACCCTACTATGGTGAAGGCGTAGCTCATGAATATTAATCACGCTCAGCGAGGTTCGCCCAGTACGCCTTTCTGATTGGCTGCAGAGCTGACGCTAGAATGTCAACGCGCCAATGGTGACTCGGTGCATGAATATTAATAAGGTTATACGGCTTCTGAAGGTTATCAAGCAATTCTATGGCTAAAGCCTTTGTCGTAGTAGACTTTAATAAACCAAGCAGCAACGACATCTGCTGGACAAGCAAGAAAGTCGCATATGAGGGCTAAGGTAACATCCTAAAACGTAAAATAATAATTTGACTAACTTTTGTGTTCAGATAATCGAGGTTCTGACGAAAACAAAAATAGCTTTAACATTTTAAATACCTTAAGACAATTTCTTAAGACAAGGGATGTATTATAACATTTACAGTACTGTGCAAAAGTTTTAGGCCACTAGAATTTTCACCAGCTAAAAATGGTTTTATTTATTTTTTATTTTATCTTTTGCTGTAGTGTGTCAGTAGGAAATATCAGTTTACATTTTAAAATATTCATTTTGCCATTAAATGTAATAATCCAGTGAGATTTTTGTTTTTATTTGTTTTTGATTGTTGTTTGTACTCAACTGTTTTAAATATTGATGATGATGATGATAATAATAATAATAATAATAATAATAATAATAATAAATGTTTCTTGAACAGCAAATAAGTATATTTGAAAAAATTATATTTTAAAATATATTCAAATAGAAAGCAGTTATTTAATAGTAAAAATATTTCACAATATTACTGTTTTTGCTGTATTTTGAATCAAATAAATGCAGGCTTGGTGAGCAGATGAAACTTAAACTGAAAACAAAAACAAAAGAAACAAACAAAAAAAACTTTTGAATGGTTGACTTTTCTCTTTTTTCTTTCTTTTTCTTTTTTATTCATTTCTTTTTTTTTTTTTTAATTTACCCCAATTTACCCCCATGCTAGTGTATCATAAAATATTAAGCAGCACAGCTATGCAGCAAATCATCTGATTTAACATACAAATCCTTGGGGAGAATGAATTAAAACAAATTACAATAAGATAAATCATTTTTATTTATTTATTTATTTTAACATTGAACAAAATGTCAATTGAGCTTAATTTTTTCTTATGCAAAACTTATTATTAAATGTATTAATTTTTTGTTTTTCTTTTGATTTTGGGGTAAAATACAAGCTGTGCAAAACGTAATCATACAAAATGTCATTATTATGTAATCTATCAATGACAGTGCAGTAGAAGCATACAGTTCTAAAAATTCTGAAAGTCTGGTGCTGTCTCTACACAATAAATCCAAGATAATCTATTAAACAAAAGGAGCTTTATTCACTAAAGTTGACACCTTGGAGGTTAGTCTCAGCTGTACTGAGTCTGAGGAGAGAGCTGGTTAGATGACAGGGTTTTCTAGCACAAACAAATAGCAAGGAGAGGTCATTATGGCTCTGTGTACATGTGTGTATGTGATACACAAGGTAGTACAGTACCAATCAACAAGTTAAAACAAAGTAAACAGTACAGTACAGTTGCTTATACATTGATGGTTAAGGCTAAGGTTTTATTGGGGGGGAAGGTGAGAGAATGGAAAAAAGATCCCTGATATCTTGCAAATAGCTGCGGAAAAAAGGTTGTAGCCTACCAGAGTGCAAAGCATGCTATACTGCCTTAGCACAATCTCAAAAAGGGTCACCAAGAGAAGCGACTCGTGATTCCAGGCTTGACTGCATTTGAGCTGATGACTGGAAGACGACAAATAAATAGCAAATAAATAAATAAATAAAACGTAACATTCTACTTCCAGATGCACAACCAGTGAGCCACATTTAGCAGTGAACAATTTGCTGATACAAAGACCAACGATCTTTGAATCAAAGTTAGATGATGGCATTACGTTTTACATTCAATTCAATTCAATTTAAAAGAAAAAAACGTATCATTTACACATCACACCAATTCCAAAACTAGCTGATGACTATTTTGTGTAAAACACAAAAGGAGAAACTTTGAAGCATGTTCACGCTGCTCTTTTCCACACAATGAAGTGAATGGTGACTATAGCTATTAAAGGAGCAGCTGACTTTCAGAACAAAAATGTACAGATAATGTACTCACCCCCTTGTCATCCATGATGTTTATGTCTTTCTTTCTTCAGTCGTAAAGAAACAATGTTTTCAGGATTTCTCTTCATATAATGGACTTCTATGGTGCCCCCGAGTTTGAACTTTCAAAATACAGTTTAAATGCAGTTTCAAAGGGCTCTAAATGATCCCAGCTGAGGAAGAAGGGTCTTATCTATTGAAATCCAAGATGCTCATGTCTTTCTTTCTTCAGTCGTAAAGAAATTATGTTTTTTGAGGAAAACATTTCAGGATTTCTCTCCATATAATGGACTTCTATGGTGCCCCCGAGTTTGAACTTCCAAAATGCAGTTTAAATGCAGATTCAAAGGGCTCTAAATGATCCCAGCTGAGCTAGCGAAACGATCGGATATTTTTCTAAAAACATTTACAATTTATAGACTTTTTAATCTCTACACAGAGTAAACACAGAGCTAGACAAGACGAGCATTTGAGGTTAAAAAGTATATATATAGTCTTTTTTTTTTTTTTTTTTAGAAAATAACCCGTCGCTTTGCTAGATAAGACCCTTCTTTCCTCAGCTGGGATCATTTAGAGCCTTTTGAAGCTGTATTTTGGAAGTTCAAACTCGGAGGCACCATAGAAGTCCATTATATGGAGAGAAATCCTGAAATGTTTTCCTCAGAAAACAAACTTGGATGACAACACTGTAAAAAACAATTTGTTGGGTCAAGTTAAAATAATTTGTTACCCGACTGCCTTACAATTTTAAATTCAGTTAACTTGAAATGTTCAGTTGTACTAAGTGACAACTTAGATATTTTAGTTGATTCAACTCAAAATTTTAAGGCAGCTGGGCAACAAATTATTTTAACTTGACTCAACAAATCGTTTTTTTAACAGTGAAGGGGGTGAGTACATTATCTGAAATTTTTTGTTCTGAAAGTGAACTACTCCTTTAAGCAACAATTGCAGTTCCCTTCCGAGGGAACTCTCACCGCGTCCCCTAGGGGTCGCTATTGGGGAACGCTGCAGCGTGACTCGTGTCTGAAGAATGCATAGAAAAACTCCATGAAATGGCCGGCGACAGCGTATGACGTCACTGCGGCGCGCACGTCGCTGCTGGTACGTCACTACCGGGCGACACAGTATAAAGAGTCGCCGAAGTAAACATACAGCCTCTTCGCTGTCTTCAGCTTTCTCTTTGTCTAGGAGTGCATATTCTCTCACCGGAGGCCTGCTGGTGACGTGTGTGGTAATCTGATACCCGCACTTTCACACTGCCCGAGCTGTGAGGGAAGAACGCAAGCAAGATTACCTCTTGAGAGAGTAGAATGCGATCGGTGCATTCATTGCTTGTTTGTAACGAGAGGCACGCTCTCATACCCACTTGCTACGACTCTCTGCTACGTGGGTGAGATAAATTACAGCTCGTCCAGCTCCCGAGGGACTAATGGGCTTATCGCGAAAACGCAGTACGCAAAAGAGGGAGGTGAGTTTCTCTGTTCCTCATTTTGCATGAGTGTGTTTGCCTCTCGCGGCATTAACAGACGCATTCGCGGCGTCGCCAGCGGCTCCTTGCTTGTTTATTCCCGAGGGAATTTGGCGTCTGGGCGGAGTTTGTTTAGCTCCCGCGGGAGCCGAATATATGCTGCGCGTCGCGATTGTGGAGTTAATTTACTGCCATAAAATATGTGTGTGCATGTATATACATATGTATGTTTTGTATGCTTATATGTGTACATATAAAGGGGAGAGATTTTCCTAGACTAGTTCGACCATGATTATGCAGAACAGTCTTAGTAACTACAGCTGTCTGAGGCTAGCTGTACGTTAACTCTTCCTACTTTAGGGCTGGAGGCTTTCAGTCAGTTTTACCTCTGGTAGTCCTTCCTACACATACAGATATCTGCGGATATCTGTGTGTGGGCTTACTGATTACTTTTTGTTTGGAAACATAAAAGTAGTTCTTTAAGCTCTTGCCTAGATGGTGCTGTCTCCCCTGCTAGGGTTTAAATAGACAGCCCACTCTGCTGGGTTGGGCTGTTTTCAGGAGGACTAACCGGAGGTCTTTCACTGATCTGTTAGTTTTTCCCAGGCTCTTTGGCCTTTCTGGATTTATGTGATTTGGGCTAGGTAGATCACTGCCTTTGAGTCCTTCACTCCATGAAGGCCCAGGTTCGAGCCCTACAACATGAGCTCCCTGCACGCAGCGGTTCTTATGTCCCATAAGAACCTCCATTACCGATGGTCTGGATTTTAACTCCTTAAACAGGTTTTGTTTGAGTTTGAGTTAAATGCAGGTCACTCATGGGTGAGTACGATCCATATTTTTCTTTTAATAAAGAAAAAGAACTTAATACTGTCTCAGGCCTGTGTGTTGTGTTTTTGCTTTTCAGAGAAAAACACGACGAGTTTACGTCGGATGCTCCCCCTCTGATCCTACGGGTTATGGTTACGGCAGTGTTCGTCCTATCCACGCCACAGGTCGTGCGGTAAACCACCCTCCCAGCATTTGTTAGACATAGGACTTATGTCCTCTTCAAGGTAAGCTCCCTAAGTTTCTTTCTTAGGATTGCCCTTGGCATGTTTAACATTTGTCCTTTGCAGGCCTTTTTCTGAGAATCCCTCTTCCAGACTCTCTCTGTGGACTTTAGATCCTGTGAAGTGATCTTATCAGCCGAAGGTTCTTTCCAGCACCTCCTGAGTTTTGTCTCCAAGGAGCAATTTCTCAGTTCTCCAGTAACTAAAGTAGCACTCCCCTTTCCGCGGAAAGGGTTTATTCAGAGTACCGCTTCTCGCTGACAAGCCAGGCTTTCTCCCCGGTTCATCTGGGTTAGGAGCCTGTCCCTCTTGTCCAGGCTGATTCTCACTCTTCAGGCTCACACTCGAGCTGGGCTCTCCCCTTCCCAAGGGAAGGGTCCCTAACGAGCGCCCCCTCGATGGGATGGGCGTTCCTCCCTGGCCTTCAGGGTTAGGAGTCTATCCTCATAAGTTCCTGCTCCGGGGGATTTATGTCCCGTTGAGACAGGAACATAAGTCCACCTAGACTGGGGTCTGTCGATCCCCCTGTTAGCCCGAGGGCAGGGTCGATTCAACCGAGGTAGTACTCCCCTTTCTGCAGAAGGGGTTTATTTAGAGTACTGTTTCTCGTTGACAGAGCCAGGTTCTCCTCCCGGTTCATCTGGGTTAGGGGCCTGTCCTTCTTGTCCAGGCTGATTCTCACTCTTCAGGCCTCACGCACGAGCTGGGCTCTCCCCTTTCCGAGGAAAGGGTCCCCAATGAGCGCCCCTCGTTGGGACGGGCGTTCCTCCCTGGCCTTCAGGGTTAGGAGTCTGTCACCATGACTATCCAGGAGCTCCCTTCTCAGGAACCTGAAGTAACTTTAGTAGCTCCCCTTTCCGCGGAAAGGGTCCTCTCAGAGCTCTTCAATGACAGCAGCTCACCTTAATTCAAGGTTCATCAGTAGCACCACTGTCGTGTGGACAAATTCCCCTTTATTTGGGTAGAATCTGTCATCAGGCTTCCTGAGTCAGGTATGATTGCTCCCCTTTTTAGAAAAGGGTTCCTCTCGAGCGCTGCTCCTGGCAGGAGGAGTAAGCTCCCCTTCTGATGAAGGGTGAAATCGGAGCGCTGCCTCCTGGCAGGCGGGTTTTCCTCTCTGTTAATCAGGGTTAGGAGCCTGCTTGCGCCTGACTTCCGGGTCGAGTGTCACCTCCCCTTCAGGCTTTATGACTAACTAGGAGTTACCCCCTTTTTTCAGGACCTTGAAATGACCTTACGGCTGCTCCCCTTTCTGCGGAAAGGGTCCTACTAGAGCACCACCTTCTGGCGGGTGTTGGCATTTCTCCCTGCTTCTCAGGGTTTTGAAACCTACCCTTAACATGCTAGAAGCGAAGGCTCCTACGATTGAAGCCTCCTCAGGCTGTTGGCAGCTCACCTTTTAGGGTTCCCTCAAAGCAGCGCCACTGCCGCATGGTGAATTTTTCTCCCTTGGCTAAGGAAGAAATAACCCCTATCTTTCTCAAGGTCCTGATTTGAGCACGTTCGCTCCCCTTCTCAAGGGTCCCGTTTAGAGCACGGCTCCTAGTGGGATGAGTATGCTCCCCTTACAAGGAAGGGTAATTTCTGAGCATCACCTTCTCCTAGTAGGCATCTATGTGGACTGGGTCTAGTACGCTCCCCTTTACACTAAAGGGTCCCTTCAGAGCCTTTTTAAGGACGGATGTTCCTCCCTGCAAGTCGGGGTTAGGGGTCTGTCCGCTGTCTGCGTCCACTATATGATGGTCAGTAGCTCCATGATTTCATCAGTCGACTAACAGTTTGCGGACTGTCTGTCCTGATTGGGGTGTAGCATTGCTCCCCTCTCTAATCAGGGAGGGTTCCTCCCCTATTTTAATTCTCGTCATCCTATGACAAATCTGGAGCTTTAATATGAAACCCCCAAAATGGGGGAAAACACAGTCTCCAAATCCCATTTTACTAGGGTAAGTGTCCCACGCTAAACCCTGGGCACTTTCTGAAATCCACAATAGTGGTAAGTGCGCACGGAATCTTTGTGCACTTCCTAAAAATCCACATAAGTGGTAAGTTCCCACCAAGTTTTTGGGTTCTTTTCTAAAATCCTATACGGTATGGGTTACGCGGTACTCGTTCCCATTTTTTGAGTTGGTTTAAAACCCCGGTCTCCCTGGGCCCAACTTCACTCGATATCACCTCAGATATCTCCTGACCATCTGTTATCCAGGGTGCGTTATCTGAGGATAACCCCTGCTAGAACGGTCTCTGTCTTGGGACAGGCCTGTTAGTCGCTATTTTTGAGTCAGTTCACTGAGGGAACTAGACTCAGTAGTACTGGCAGTTCCTGTTCTAGTTAAGTCTAAGTATTAACTTAGCCGTTCCTCCGAAGGAATCTCCGATTCCAACCTGAGCTGTGCTCTGGGTCCTTTGACCCATTCAGGTAAGTGAGTAACAGTTCAGGCTTTGGCCGGGGAGGTTACGTTCTGACAGCTGTCACCTCGTCCTATAGGGATAATTCCTCACAGAATTTACACTTAGTGCTCACTACTATGCACTCCCCTCAGCATGGAGACGTTGGTATACCGTTCCCCAATAGCGACCCCTAGGGGACGCGGTGAGAGTTCCCTCGGAAGGGAACGTCTCTAGGTTACGTATGTAACCCTAGTTCCCTGAGAAGGGAACGAGACACCGCGTCCCCTAGGCTTCTTCCCATGCTTCGGACGAGAAGCTTCAGACAGTGAAGCGGCTGTATGTTTACTTCGGCGACTCTTTATACTGTGTCGCCCGGTAGTGACGTACCAGCAGCGACGTGCGCGCCGCAGTGACGTCATACGCTGTCGCCGGCCATTTCATGGAGTTTTTCTATGCATTCTTCAGACACGAGTCACGCTGCAGCGTTCCCCAATAGCGACCCCTAGGGGACGCGGTGTCTCGTTCCCTTCTCAGGGAACTAGGGTTACATACGTAACCTAGAGACGATTTCAATAAACATCCACTAAAATTTGAACTTTTATGGCACTTTTTAATTTGGTACCATCTGCTTTCATTATATAGAAAACAGCAGCGTGAACATATTTTAAAAATTCTCTGTGTGCTTAAATGATTGCAGAATTCACATTTTAGAGTAAACCATCCCTTTAAAAGCATATCCAAAGCTATATCAATATTCTTCGTGAAGGTACCGTATATGGTGCTAAATATAATTATGGCAATATTTAGCCCTTTTCAGGGAGTCTTGAGCCATGGGCTTGTGAAGAGCAGCACCAGGAGGTGAGAGTGAGGAGATGTTTACACTTTGAGGCTTCCCAACCTCCCCGAGCTCCAGTTCAGACGAGTGAAGAAATATTTTTTCATTCTGCTCCGTGTAAACATCTTGATCATCCACCTCTAAATAGGCAGCCACGAGTTAATGAGTGCATTTACAAAAAATTAATTTACAGTAAAAGTACTCGAGTCCAGCACCTGCGCTGGTCACACATCAAGCGTACCATCTACTCGGTCAAACGTTAGTAATATTAGTGACTACAGGAACAAGAGTATCTAAAGATTATTAAGGATTACACTCTTGCAGACAGGTTCGTAGAAGAAGATAAATGCTAAAGAGCCGAAAAATATTGCATTCATACGCTATGACGTGCCCATTGCCTGCAAATCTGAAAGGGGCATAATCACATTTGGCAGAAATGGTGGCTTTCTTTTCTTTTGTCTTTTTTTTTCCCCACACAGTCCCACCATTCAGCATTTGCTCCCTCTTTTTTCTGCAAGCATTTGGGTGATTTTTTTAAGACGAGTATAAAAATCTGCCTTGATTCCTAAAGCAACTTCACAATACTTATCAAAACAAATACTTACACATCTGCCATATCATGCACATGCGGCTGAAGTGAATTCAATTCGGTGGCCATTCGCACAAGACGCGTTTTTGCATTAAAAACAGGTTGATGGAGCTTTCCACATACAAAATGTAGAGTAAATATGGTTACCGTGCCCCTAGATTCATCTGATTGGTCCATTCTTTTAAATCCGTTTCACTGCGCATCAAATGATGAACAAAATAGTTTTTGAAAAAAGACGTCCGTCTAGCGCATGTTTACACAGAGCAACATTAAAAACGCAGCGCAAATGGAAAGCAAGAGTAGGTCTTGTGTGAACGGCCAGCTTAATTCTGAAAACGACACTCAAGTTAAATAAAGAACATGTGAAAAGGAGATATGATTATAACCAAATAAAAAAAGAAACATTTTGTGTCTCATAAATCAAAATAACACTGTGTCCTAATGAGATGCAATGCAACACGATTTTGCTTTAGTCCTAATCAACAGTGATACTGATAAGTGACGAGTGACAGCCGATTTGAATTAATTCAATTTTCTTTTTTACATTTCTTTTTTAGTTTCTGCTACCTCGTGGCCAGTGTTAGGAAGTAACTAATTTCATGTAACAGCGTTATGTAAGTAACTGTAATCTGTTACAGTTACTGAAAAACAAATGTGTAATTAAGTTAGTTACTTATGAAAATGTTAACGATTACAAAGTGGGTTACATCTGAATACTTCTTGCATTAATATTTATTATGTCTCATGATTTTAAATCTGTATTTAAACTCAGAACAATTGTGGTGGCTGTGCTTTAAAATTAAATTATTTCAATCTTAATTCAAAAGATGAAGGATTTTAAAAGTCGGTTTGATTGTTTCTAATGTCCTCAATTATAACTCGCTTTGGATAAAAGTGTCTATAAAATGACTAAATGTAAATTTAAGAAAGTAATCACTATACCCTTAAAAGTTCACTATTGAGGAACCGTCATTTGTAGTGGTGTCCAAAATCGCCCCATAGCCTTAAAAGTTAACTATTGAGGGAACCACAATTTGTAGTGGTGTTGAAATCACTCCTATACCCTTAAAAGTTCACTATTGAGGGAACAGCCATTTGTAGTGATGTCGAAATTGTCCCTATACTCTTAAAATTTCACTATTGGGGGAACCACAATTTGTAGTGGTGTTGAAATCACTCCTATACCCTTAAAAGTTCACTATTGAGGAACCGTCATTTGTAGTGGTGTCCAAAATCGCCCCATAGCCTTAAAAGTTAACTATTGAGGGAACCACAATTTGTAGTGGTGTTGAAATCACTCCTATACCCTTAAAAGTTCACTATTGAGGGAATTGACATTTGTAGTGGTGTCGAAATCGCCCCATAGCCTTAAAAGTTAACTATTGAGGGAACCACAATTTGTAGTGGTGTTGAAATCACTCCTATACCCTTAAAAGTTAACTATTGAGGGAACCACAATTTGTAGTGGTGTTGAAATCACTCCTATACCCTTAAAAGTTCACTATTGAGGGAATTGACATTTGTAGTGGTGTCGAAATCGCCCCATAGCCTTAAAAGTTAACTATTGAGGGAACCACAATTTGTAGTGGTGTTGAAATCACTCCTATACCCTTAAAAGTTAACTATTGAGGGAACCACAATTTGTAGTGGTGTTGAAATCACTCCTATACCCTTAAAAGTTAACTATTGAGGGAACCACAATTTGTAGTGGTGTTGAAATCACTCCTATACCCTTAAAAGTTCACTATTGAGGGAACCGTCATTTGTAGTGGTGTCCAAAATCGCCCCATAGCCTTAAAAGTTAACTATTGAGGGAACCACAATTTGTAGTGGTGTTGAAATCACCCCTATACCCTTAAAAGTTCACTATTGAGGGAATTGACATTTGTAGTGGTGTCGAAATCGCCCCATACCCTAAACGTTTACTATTTGAGGGAAGCACCATTTCTAGTGGTGTCGAAATCGCCCCATACCCTTAAAAGTTCACTATTTGAAGGAAGCGCCATTTCTAGTGGTGTCGAAATCGCCCCTATACCCTTAAAAGTTCACTATTTGAGGGAATTGACATTTGTAGTGGGGTCGAAATCACCCCTATACCCTTAAAAGTTCACTATTTGAGGGAAGTGCCATTTCTAGTAGTGTCGAAACTGCCCCTATACCCTTAAAAGTTCACTATTTGAGGGAAGCGCCATTTGTAGTGGTGTCGAAATCGCCCAATACCCTTTAAAGTTAATTATTGAGGGAACCACCATTTGTATTGCCATCCAAAATCGCCCCATAGCTTTAAAAGTTCACCATTAAGGGAACCGCAATTTGTAGTGGTGTCGAGATCACCCCTATACCCTTAAAAGTTCACTATAGAGGGGAACCACAATTTGTAGTGGTGTCGAAATAGTCCCTATACCCTTAAAAGTTCACTATAGAGGGGAACCACAATTTGTAGTGGTGTCGAAATAGTCCCTATACCCTTAAAAGTTCACTATAGAGGGGAACTACCTATACCCTTAAAAGTTCACTATAGAGGGGAACCACAATTTGTAGTGGTGTCGAAATAGTCCCTATACCCTTAAAAGTTCACTATAGAGGGGAACCACAATTTGTAGTGGTGTCGAAATAGTCCCTATACCCTTAAAAGTTCACTATAGAGGGGAACCACAATTTGTAGTGGTGTTGAAATTGTCCCTATACCCTTAAAAGTTCACTATAGAGGGAACTGCAATTTGTAGTAGTGTCGAAATTGTCCTTATACCCTTAAAATTTCACTGTTGAGGGAACCACAATTTGTAGTGGTGTCGAGATCACCCCTATACCTTTAAAATTTCACTATTGAGGGAACCGCCATTTGTAGTGGTGTCCAAAATCACCCCTATACCCTTAAAAGTTCACTATTTGAGGGAAGCACCATTAGTGGTGTCGAAATCACCCCTATACCCTTAAAAGTTCACTATAAAGGGAAACCACGATTTACAGTGGTGTTGAAATTGCCCCTATACCCTTAAAAGTTCACTATTTGAGGGAAGCGCCATTTGTAGTGGTGTCGAAATCGCCCAATACCCTTGAAAGTTAATTACTGAGGGAACCACCATTTGTATTGCCGTCCAAAATCGCCCCATAGCTTTAAAAGTTCACCATTAAGGGAACCGCAATTTGTAGTGGTGTCGAGATCACCCCTATACCCTTAAAAGTTCACGATAAAGGGAAACCACGATTTGCAGTGGTGTTGAAATTGTCCCTATACCCTTAAAAGTTCACTATTTGTAGACGTGTTGAAATTGCCCCATACCCTAAAAATTTCACTAATGAGGGAACCACAATTTGTAGTGGTGCCCGAAATCGCTGCATACCCTTAAAAGTTCACTATTTGGGGAATCTCATTGCATCGCGTCTGGTTAGGACATGGTGTTATGTTTAGTTTTTTTATAGCACAAAGATATAAACTTACTTGACTTTTTTTATGACCTCCATTTGTTCAAAAATCAAATCACATTTTCTCATTAGGACACAACCTTTTCCTAATCACATTCATAGTGTTTTATGGGATAACACTGAAACGGCAGGAAGTTGGAAGGCGGAGACTACAGTAAGGTCTTTCTGACATCCAGTTTTTTTTTTTTTTACATTCTATCGCCAACTGTTAAAAATGAAAGCGCACACACAACTACGGTTTCCACAGAGACTCCGACGGGACGGTGCGATGGTTCAGACACGATCGATCCTGTATCGCCGGCATTCCAACTTCAGCCCAACGTTTCTTCATTCAGCAAAACAGTGATGACAAGAGTAACACTGAGAAAATCACAATGACATTAATAACAGAACTAACAGTAGTACAAGTCTAACTTCCTGGGTTGTGGTACCCCGAGGTTTGTCCGGTTTTACAGTTTTCCTGGAGTTAGTCCAGGCTAAGCCGTTGTGACGGCGGATCTGGGAGAACGGCACATGACAGCGGATTCAGCACATAGCGGCCAACGTGTACCAGCGGCTCTCACCTCCTCACCTCCGCCTTCTGCTCCTCTTCCAAGGGTCTGGTGTTTGGATGTCCCCTCCCCTCAACATTCACTTCTTTTGACTCCTCTTGTTCAAAGTAAAAACACGTTTCTCTGTCCGTTTGATTCTGTAGTGTTTCAGTCGCAGGCACTCTCACATGGCGTACTTTTGCGTCCATTCTCTTGCTAGTCTGTTGTACCTACAAGCAAAAACAAAACACACTCTTATGATGTAATTTATGCCACAGTTCTGTTTTATTTAGTTTTATTTATCAGTGGGCACTTTACATTAAGTGGATATAATGTGTCTCAATCAGCTCCCTTGTTTAGTAGTCAGGGCACTGATCAGAGAATCAGCCATTTTAAGGGCTGTCTGGAACATACGCTCCCTAATGAAAAATCCCTCAATGCGTCACAAATTCTAGGGAGCATCAGTGCTCATTATGCTCCCTTACGGAAAAAAACGCCACATTTCTAAAACACGACACATAAACCGCATGAGCCAATGCGATAAATATAATGACATGCAATGGAAGATTTGGAAGTGTCTGAGAGAGTTTGTGGCTCAAGAACAGATCTAGTACAAAATTACTTAATCAAAACTAACTACTTTCGGATAGCTGGTTTTAAACTGTTTTTTTTACTGAATTAGCTGGTTTTAACCGTTTTTTTTGCGACATCAAGGCTACAAAATGCTAATCATGTTTTAGCTAGTTTTCATCTGTTTTAACTTGTTTTTTTACTTTTTTATTTTATTTTTGCTAAATCAGCTTAGCTAAAACATGCTAGCAACATGCTAGTCAAGCTAAAAACATGATAGCAACATGATACAGTAGCAACATGCTAATAATGTTAAAACATGCTAGGAAAATGCTAACATGTTAATTATGCTAAGAAAATGTAAAAACATGTTAGTCATGCTAGAAACATCATAGCAACATGTTAACAACAAAGTAACAACATGTTAATCACGTTAAAACATGATAATCATGCTAAGAAATGGTGACAATATGCTAATCATGATTAAAAACATGCCAGCAACATGTTAACAACACGGTAGCAACATGTTAATTATGTTAAAACATGCTAGGAACATGCTAATCATGTTACAAAAATGTTAACAATATGCCAATTATGCTTGGAAAATGTTATCATGCTAATCATGCTAACACAATATAGCATACTAATCATGCTAGCAACATGCTAATTGTGCTAAGTACATGAAAACATACTAACAGCATGATAATCATGCTAAAACATGCTAGCAACGTGTGTATCTTGCTAGAAACATGCTAATCATGTTAAAATATGTTAAAATACCTGATTATCATGTTACAACCATGCTAGCAACATGTTAATTGTGCTAAGAATGTGTTAAAACATACTAATCAAACTAGAAACATGTTAACATCATGAGAATTATGTTAATACATGCTAGCCACATGCTAATCTAGTTAGAAACATGTTAACAACAAGCTAACAACCTGATTATCATGCTAAAACTTGCTAGCAACTTACGTATCTTGCTAGAAACATGGTAACAACATGCTAATCATGTTAAAATATGTTAATATGTCACACTAGAACATGCTAACAACCTGATTATCATGTTACAAACATGCTAGCAACATGCTAAAACATGTTACCCATGCTTAAAACGTGCTACCAACATGTTAAATCATGCTAACAACATCTGTGTAATCCATCTAAACTTTAAAACTTCAAGCTTTTACAACTGCTTCAAACTTTCAAGCTAGACATTTGCTGTGTCCCAATTCGCATACTATCCGTCCTAAATAGTATTCGAAAATAGAATTAGTCCCAAATCGTAGTATGTTTAAAAAGTATTCCAAAAATTCTTGGATGGTCTTCTACTTAACTTCAGAATTCGAAGTGCGGATCAATGCACACTCTAACGGCTAATATTGCCCACAACACATTGTGCCGTGAACGAGAATTCGATTAGAACTACAAACACGCATAAAAAGTGTTAAAAAACTACAAACATGGCGGATATGCGCGACCAACTTACAGATAGAGAAAGGGGTTTGAGTGATAAATAATCAGTGTGTAACCTGATAAAAAAGTTAGTTATTTATATTTCATGTGCAGCAACTTTATGAACTTTTATAATGATAGGTTTGGTCATTAACGTTTAAATCCATAATTATGCAACACAAGAGCAGAGTCCTCGGCATGAAAGACTCCTGAATGAACATGCCTCTTCATTTCTCTCTAAAACGGTAGAAAATTAAATTAAACGAAATGTAGATAATGTTAACTGTGATGATTGACAGGGCAGTTTAAACAGTGACAGGATTCAGGCAACTTAGCAACAGAGCATCCGTTAAAGAAGCAGTTATGACGAAGCAGTATGTCCCAAAGCCTGCCTACTATTCTGCTACATACTCAAAAGTATGTACTTTTTCTTCACAAAAAGAGTACATACTTTTAGTGCATAGTATAAGTAGGCGAATTGGGACGCAGCATTTGTCACGTCAACTTCAAAGTTTGTTCTGAATATAAGTTATGTCATTGAGTGATTATGTAAATAAATCAGTTTTTGAACTATAAACAAACTGTCCAAAAGCAACAGTTCATGCAAATGAATCAAAGGTCCCACTTTACATTAGGTGGCCTTAACTACTATGTACTTACATTTAAATTAATAATTTGGTACAATGTACTTATTGTGTACATACATGTTTTTACATTGTAGTTATCTTTTTTTAAAAACCTATATGTAATTACATTTGTAATTAATTTCTATAATTACCACTGTTGACCATCCCTTAAAACCTAACCCACCCTTAAACCTACCCATACCACCAAACCTGTCCCTAACCTTACCCATATCCCACCTTAATAGAAAAAAAAAAGTGTTTTGCAATGCAATATGACCACGTTAAGTACATCATACTTATTTTTTGTTGTAAGTACATGTAGTTAAGGCCACCTAATATAAAGTGTGACCAAATCAAATTTCCACGTTTGCCCGAGGCTCCTGATTGCAGGTAATAATATTGTAAATAATGTTCAGTTTCTTGCACAGAACAATCGTTTCGCTTCATAAGACCTCACTATATCCCCAGGTGCCATGGGTTTTCATTTTGTATTGCCTAATATGCTTTTTTTGACAGTAGCTGTTGACTTGCATTCTGATGACTACATATTGGATGGCCTGAGAGAGTGAGTAAATTAACAGCAAATTGTCATATCTATCTCTTTAACTATTTTAGTAACTTGTGACCACAGTCAGCTAACAATGCTTTTAGCAAAAGCACCTGTCTAAAACATAACGCTGAACAAAGCCAACTGTTTTTGGTCAGAAAATGTCTGCCAGCCCCCATCCAAGCTGACAGAGCTTGAGAGGTGAAAAGTTGAGGCAAAGAATGGCAGATAATTGCCAAATGCAGATGTGCAAAGCTTGTCACATCATACCCAAAAAGACTTGAGGCTGTAAAGGTGCTTCAACTTCAGTGTTTTATTTTTAATAAATTTGTAAAATTTGCAAATCTGTTTTTTTCTTTGTCATTATTATGGTGTGTGGAAAGTAAATTTTACAAATTTATTACAAATAAAACACTGAAATAGGCACTGAGCTCTACAGGCGGTTATCTTGACCTCAGGACTTGGTTTTTGCTCTGATATGCATTTTCAGCTGTTAGACCTTGTGTAGTAACATCTAGAAGCAATATGAATGCCCCCCTGAGCTAAATTTCGAGTGTCCCAGAAAAGGGTATGAATACTTATGCAACGGGATCTTTTCAGTTTTTTATTTTTAATAAATTTGCACAAATGTTAAAAACCTATTTTTTGCTTTGCCATTATGGAGTAGGGAGTGTAGACTGATGTGGGAAAAAAGCAATTTTAAGTAGTTTAACATAAGGCAGCAGCATAACAAAATGTGACAAAAAAAATAATAATAATTTCGCAAGGCACTGTATCATGTGTTATAATCTTGACATCCATCAAATAAAAGCTGAAAACATCACAAGCATTGAAGTACTTTTCATTTGTATGAATTCAACTGGCTTTTCCAAAAATACGCATTCGATCAAAATTTTTTTTTAAAAGCCATTCAAATGTGCATGTAATGGTCACTCACTTTTCTCTGTCTGCTTTATATGTATGTGCGATCTCAGGTACCAGTGGGTCATCTGGGTTCGGGTCACATAACAGGGAGCAGATGGACAACAAGACTAAAAAAAAAAAGATGGGATCACATTAAAAACATATAATATCAACATCCTGTTCGTCTCTACTGCTGGAGTGAGGAGCTTCGCTCACACTGCTCTGTGTTTGTTTGTCATATAACACAAACAGCTTCTCGTGGAGTGATCCAAACTAGGTCATTGCTTAGAACAAAGAGTAATCACTGCAGTCTGACAACATCACCCACACAGGGCTCAGCGCTCTGCTATTAGCCAGAGACAACAAGGCTCTACACAACTCAAAACAAACAGTCAGAGTCTGTCCAACAAGTGCTCAAGCACATTTACTTTTTTATTTCAAAGTGCATTGAGACGTTGCCTGAATCTTACCTTTGGATACAGTAAGTGCAGGTGACCATTGAGATCGCAGGATGTCCAGACAAATGCTGCCGTTACTGTTAATATTGGGGTGGTAGATTTTTGTTGTGAATGCGACCTGTCGATCAATGCAGAGAGTATTGATTACAGCATTGCAAACCATTTGACAAATGTCTCCAAACACAATGAATATCACAAAGCAACTGACCTTTGGTGGTTTAAAGGGGTAGTCTGTTGGGAAATGAATCGTGAGGAAGAAAACCCCTCCTTGATATGGACTGTCATTCTAAAAACCAAAACACAGCTTTGCTAATGTGTGCATGTACTGCAACTGTCACTAAACGGGCAATATTTTGACATGTTACAATATTTACAGTTGAGGTCAAAAGTTTACATCCCTGTTTCAGAATCTGCAAAATGTTAATTATTTGACCAAAATAAGAGGGATCATACAACATGCATGTTATTGTTTATTTAGTACTGACCTGAATAAGATATTTCACATAAAAGGTGTTTACAGTCCACAAGAGAAAATAATAGTTTTATATAGATTTATAAAAATGACCCATTCAAAAGTTTACATCCCCTTGATTCTTAATACTGTGTTGTTACCTGAATGGTCCACAGCTGTGTTTTTTTGTTTTGTTTTGTTTAGTAATAGTTGTCATGAGTCTTCTGTTTTTTTTTCTGAACTGTTAAACTGCCCACTGTTCTACAGAAAAATCCTACAGGTCCCACAAATTCTTTAGTTTTCCAGCATCTGTGTATTCGAACCCTTTCCAACAATGACCGTATGATTTTGAGATCCATCTTTTCACACTGAGGACAACTGAGGGACTCATATGCAACTATTACGGAAGGTTCAAACACTCACTGATGCTCCAGAAGGAAAAACGATGCATTGAGAGCTGGGGGTGTAAACTTTTGAACAGTATGGAGATGTGTACATTTTTCTTATTTAGCCTAAATATCTTATTTTTTTCATTTAGTACTGCTCTTCAGAAGCTACAGAAGATATTTACATGTTTTCCAGAAGACAAAATAATTATTACAAAATTTATCCTGATCTTAATGCATTATGTGAACATCTTTTATGAGCTATCTTATTAGAATTAGAGCATTTTATATGACCCCTTTTATTTATTTTGGTAAAATAATTAACATTTTGCAGATTCTGAAAGTGGGATATAAACTTTTGACCTCAGGTGTATATGTATGTTAACGTCAAATTAATTAAAAAAAAAGTAACATTCTGTTAGTTTAAAGGACTTTTTACATTAATCTTTTTATGTACAGTGTATACAAACATTCACAGTGCAAAATTTATGCATGTGGAGATCAGCAAATCAGAACAGAGGCTATTTAGCAGTGTTAAAAGTACAGTAACCTGGTTATTTCACACTTCATTAACATTGTAAGTGGGCTTCTAAAAGAAATTAAGTTGCCACAAAGGTGTTAAATGTCCCTTTTAAAAAATTTAAAACTTCTTAAAGTGATACTCAAAAATGTAAAAATGTCCCCATGATTTAATCACCCTCAAGCCATCCAGGTGTATATGACTTTCTTCTTTCAGACAGAGTTAAATAAAAAAAAAAAATGTCCTGGCTCTTCCAAGCTTTATAATGGCTGTGAATATCTGTTGAGATTTTGAAGCCCCAAAAGTGCATCCATTCATCATAAAGTGCTCCACACTGCTCTGGAAGATTAATAAAGATGTGTTTGTGCAAGAAAATTATCTATATTTACAACTTTATAAACCGCAATCTCTAGTCGTATGTTCCAGCGGATGACTTCGAATGTGGCTGTAGTGTGACGAACGTGAAAGAGAGCAAAACAAAACACTGGTCATATATTAGAAAAGTACAAAATGAGGATTTGTAAGGAAAAATGTTGGAGGATTTCGATATAAACCAAGAGAAGACGGTTTTTGCTTTACTGTAAACAAAACTTGGTTCTCACGAGACTAGGATATTCTCACCGGGGAATATGCAATGCCCTACGTCATCCGCTGGAACGCCACTCTCTCATGAACACACATACGACAGTTAGAGGAAACTAGAGATTACAGGTCATAAAGTTTTAAATATAGATATTTTTCTTAGTCAAACACATCACTTTGCTTCAGAAGGCCTTTATTAACACCCCGGAGCCGTGTGGAGTACTTTTTATTATTGGATTGATGCATTTTATTGGACTTCAAAATCTCAACACCCATCCACTGCCATTATAAAGCTCAGAAGAGCCAGGACATTTTTTAATATAACTCCAACTGTATTCTTCTGAAAGTAGAAAGTCATATATACCTAGGATGGCTTGAGGGTGAGTAAATCATGGAGTCATTTTCAGTTTTGGGTGAAATATCCCTTAACTATTTTTAGGGTTTTAATGAATTTCCATGATATTCCCATGACTTTAAGATTTTATTCATTTTATTAACCTTAAAAGTGTATAGATTTTTTCCCCAGGCCTTTTTACAATTCACTGATATTTCATGACTGTGGGAACCCAAAGAGTAAGGCAGAAAAACAGCTACTTACCGGCCCCATTATTGTTGCCTGCCAGTGAAACACTGAAAAACATGAGTCATTATATAAAATCAATAGGCAGTATTGAAGCAGAGTGAGAACTGATCCAATGCATCCTGAAAATGGTAGTTAGTGTTGGACGATCTAAATAGGATCACTATTAGAGTGAATACATATAAATATCATTGTAGTTAAAGGAGTAGTTCACTTTCAAAAACAATAATTTACAGATAATGTACCGTTGTCATCCAAGATTTTTCATGGCTTTCTTTCTTCAGTCGTAAGGAAATTATGATTTTTGAGGAAACATTTCAGGATTTCTCTCCATGTAATGCACTTCTATGGTACCCCTGAGTTTGAACTTCCAAAATGCAGTTTAAATGCAGCTTCAAATGGCTCTAAACGATCACAGCCGAGGAAAGAAGGGTCTTATCTAGCAAAACGATCGGTTATTTTCTAAAAACATTTTTATAAACTATATTACTTTTTCACCTCAAATGCTCATCCTGTAGAGATTAAAAAGTATATAAATTGTAAATGTTTTTAGAAAATAACCAATCGTTTCGCCAGATAAGACCATTCTTCTTCGGCTGGGATCATTTAGAGCCTTTGAAGCTGCATTTAAGCTGCATTTTGGAAGTTCAAACTCGGGGGCACCATAGAAGTCCACTATATGGAGAGAAATCCTGAAATGTTTTCCTCAAAAAACATAATTTCTTTACGACTGAAGAAAGAAAGACATGAACATTTTGGATGAGAAGGGGGTGAGTACATTATCTGTACATTTTTGTTCTGAAAGTGAACTACTCCTTTAAAGACTAATTTGACTAATTCACTCTAATCCACCCTATTTTTCAATGTGGAAGTAAGCTGTTTTCTGGTAACGTGTGAAACTTCCAGTTCATAAGCTGCCGTAGGGAAATAACAGGAAGAATAACAAAGTGCAGTAAACTGTAAAGCTGTTTGCACAGCCAGTGTGTTCATAATTAAGATAATACATTAAAATAGCATGGTAAGACACACCAGTTTGCAATATCAAGTACAAGTGTACAGCTGAGACGGGAAGCCTGACACATTCAATTTACAAATGGCCACATCCACTCTAACAGAAAAAATAAGGTGGACAGTAACTCATTGTAATACTCACAGTCCTCTCCAACCGGACCTGCTGAACACTGGGCTGGAGGATCTCTCTGTAGGTCTGTCAGCTCCTGATGGAAAAAAACAAAAAGGCCATGTCATGAAAACAGCATTTCTGGTGCATGAATTGTTTATTTGATTATGAGTGTACTTCAGGTAAAAAAAAAAAAAAAACTCATAAAAGACACAAAGGATTCTTGGTCTGATCGAAATGTTATTAGCCAGGATACTTAACTTACTCAAAATGCTTTCTAAAAACAGAATTTGGCTCATGTTAGTGTAACACCGTTGCCAACACATACTCCTAATGCTTTGGCTCTGAGGTTTGTTTCCATATTGAGATAGAGATAGATTCAGGAGCTCTGCCAGCACAACCAACGCTACGGCAGTCATCCCATAGTACCTTACAAACGGCTCTGAGAATAAAATATGGCTGTATAAACAAAGGGTGTGACTGAAAATATCAGGGTGTATAGAAATATCAGTTGTGGGAAACAGGCTATTTGTATGTCCTTTTTTTAAAAGACAAGATTTTTCATATATTTTTATGTAATTTATTCCCGTGATCAAAGCTGAATTTTCAGCATCATTACTTCAGTCTTCATTGTCACATGATCTTTCAGAAATCATTCTTATATGCTGAGTTGATGCTCGAGAAACATTTCTTCTTCGTACGTTCTTCCATTTAATACAGTGCCTTGCAAAAGTATTCATACCCCTTCATTTTTTTCACATTTTGTTTTGTTGCAGCATTATGTTAAACTGCTTTAAATTACTTTTTTTTCTCCACATCAATCTACATCTCATACTCCATAATGACAAAGCACAAAACAGGTTTGTAACAACTTTGCAAATTTATCTGAAATAAAAAACTGAAAAGATCCCGTTGCATAAGTATTCATACCCTTTTCTGGGACACTCGAAATTTAGCTCAGGAGCATTCATATTGCTTCTAGATGTTCCTACACTTCAAATGGAGTTAAACTGTGGCAGATTCATTTGAATGAGTATGATTTAGAAAGGCACACACCTCTCAGAAAAGGTCTAACAGCTGAAAATGCATATCAGAGCAAAAACCAAGTCCTGAGGTCAAGATAACTGCCTGTAGAGCTCAGTGACAGACTTGTGTTTAGGCAATGATCTAGGGAAGAGTTCAGAAAAAAATCTGCTGCATTGAAGGTTCACAGAAGCATTATCCATAATGGAAGACGATTGGAACAACTAGGACTCTAGAAAATGTCTGCCAGCCCCCATCCAAGCTGACAGAGCTTGAGAGGTGAAAAGGTGAGGCAAAGAATGACAGATAATTGCCAAATGCAGATGTGCAAAGCTTGTCACATCAGACCCAAAAAGACTTGAGGCTGTAAAAGAGCTTCAACTATGTACTGAGTTAAGGGTATGAATACTTATGCAATGTACTTATTTCAGTGTTTTATTTTTAATACATTTGTAAAATGTGCAAATCTGGTTTTTGCTTTGTCATTATCGTGGTGTATGGAGTGTAAATTGATGTGGGGAAAAACTAATTTAAAGCAGTTTAACATAATGCTGCAACAAAACAAAACGTGAAAAAAAATGAAGGGGGTATGAATAGTTTTGCAAGGCACTGTGTGTAAAAAAATACATTTAATATTAAACCTTCTGTTTTAAGAATTTTTGATGAAAATAGAAAAAATAGAGATAAACAAGTTCCACGATATGTTTATTAGCGTTCAGCGCTGGCATTTGACCCAGTTTCTATCTTAAACTTGTCGTTCAACAATAATATAACTGTTGCTACAACATCAATCTGAATTAAGGAAACTTAATCTCCATTTCTGCTTTTTATAAAAGCGTTGGACAATATTTACATTGTCCTGTTTGTCTGTTGGCTATCAACTTCTCTACTGAGGTTTGTTTGTATTCTGACAGTGTGGCTCAGTATTTGGCATCAGGTGTATTTCTGTAACGGTTCTGAATCATTCACCTGAAATATCTCATATCTCATCCTCATGGCCATGTCAGCCCACTAATTCAGCTCTGGAGCGTCTGTTAGTATTGCTAGAAGTTACTGTCTGACTCACAGCGGCCGAAACGCCTCTCTAAAGATAGACGCAGAGCGGTCAGCTGTTCACCGACAGCACTTTCAATAACTTTAACTCTCAGCATGAACATAATAAAAGGCTTTAATGGATCAGTCCATCATATCTAAGACTGTTTACAATAACAGAGCAACATTAAATGTCATTAAGTGACATCAGTGCAGGAAATAAAAGAATGAGCCGCCCCTTAAACTATCTGACCAAATAAAACTATATACAGTGTTTTAATTTATCCTTCCTAGAAAAGACTACAGTTTTGATCAAATAAATGTGTATAGTTAAAGGTCGAAAATATTGTCTCAAAATCATAATTATCTATATTTTCTTCAATGGTGGAGTCCAGTGTATTAAATAACATATTGCCTGTTTTCACACTTGTTTTTTAATTTCTGATATCGTAAACATGATCATTGCACAAGTCTGATCCGTATAAAATGACCTCTGGCAGGAGCAGCACAACAACACACCACATACTGTGTTACATCTGTGCTGTTTTTAAAGGGGGCGGAGCTTTTACAGTCTATTGTTGTTCTGTTGGTGACTCTTTCTTGACCCTTTGTTGATGTAACATAGCATTCAGTAATTCAGTTAAATGTCTGACATCTATTGTTAGCCATGGTTCTGTATTATAATTAGTATAATACATAACTATATTATAATTAGGGGCCAAGCACCGAAGGTGCGGTGGCACCTATTGTATCCGTTGGCGTTCTTATTCTTCTTCTTCCGTTTCTTCCGCCATTGCGTCTATGGCAGCCCATAGAACCGCTTGCGGGAAAGTTGTATAATTTGGCACACTGATAGAGGACAGTCTGAAATGTCACTGAAGCTAATTTGGAGTCTCTAACTCAAACTCTCTAGCGCCACCACTTGTTCAAAGTTTAATTTTCTTTTTGGTATTAACTTTTGAACCGTAAACCACAAAATCAAAAATCGTAAGGTTTATTATTATTTTTTTTTATAATTAATTGTTTGTAAAACCTACTTTTTCGAACTCGTCCTAGACGGTTTGTCTGATTTTCACCAAAATTGGCTCAGATCATCTTCAGACCATGCTGGCAAAAAGTTGTGGAATTCAATTTGTTTAGACAAACCGTTCTCGAATAACGCGCTAATGAATTCTACGAAAAGCATGCAAAAATGGATGTGAGGCCATATCTCCGCAACACTTTGGAGTATTGAGACCAAACTTGGTGTGTGTTATAAGAAGCATGACCTGAGGCTACCTGCAGTGTTTCATCACAGTGCCACCTAGTGGTCAGGAGATATGAAAATTGGCTATTTTTGCTTATTACTTCGCAGTGCTTTGGCCAAAAATCTCGAAACTCGTCCCGTTAGATTCGGAGGAGCATGCCGAGTCGAACCATATCCAATTTTCCCATGTCAGCCATTTTGGGCGTCAGCCATTTTGAATTTTGTTATAAAATGCTATATTTAAGAATGCATTAACGTATTGTTACGAATCTCGGTATGTATCTTCGTCACCATGCCTTGACAGTACTCAAAGTTTGGTGGTTATAAGGAAATTTAGAAAAATGCTAATAACTTATGAGAAAAATGGTTTATTGTAATGAAAGTGATCTCAAAATATTCCTTGGGTTAGGCCGAGAACATTGATACCAATTATGCCAAAATTGGCCTAACTTCCTGTTCGCCATTTTGATTAATGTAGAAAAACTTTTTTTTCGAACTCCTCCTAGACCGTTAGTCGGATTTTCCCCAAATTTGTTATGGATTTCGTGTCGATATTCGATTTTCATTTAACGCATCAACAAATTTGCTGGAAAGATGCCAAAACGCATCTGAAGCTGTATCTCTGCAAAGCTTTGAGATATTTGCACCAAATTTTGTATGTGGCATTATCACCTCACACTGATTACACCACATCAATTTGGTAACAGTGCCACCTATTGGTCAAGAGTAATAAACCATTCATTAACTATCAATTATAAAACGGACAAAAATGCTAACAACTGTAGATAGCATTAGCCTATTGTAATAAAGTTAGTCTCAAAATATTCCTTGGGTCATGCGGACAACATAGATACCAATTATGCCACAGTTGATCAAACTTCCTGTCCGCCATTTTGGTTTATTTTGAAAATCTACTTTTTCGAGCTAGTCCTAGACCGTTCGTCTGATTTTCACCAAAATCTAGTCAGATCATCTTTAGACTGTGCTGACAAAAAGTTATGGATTTCATTTAGATAGATGAAACCGTTTTCGTACAGCGCCTCTACAAACTTTAGGCTTGAGGCCAAAATGACTCCAAGGCTTTATCTCTGCAAAGCTTTGACATAAACACACCAAACTTTGTGTGTGCCTTTGTCACCTCACACTAAACACACCACATCGATTTGATAACAGCGCCACCTGTTGGTCAAACATAATAAGCTATTAAATCATATCAGTAGGTGTTCTACATCACTTTTCTATCATTTTAACTAAAATCATCTGAAAATGGCTTCCTTTTACTCATTGTTGCAGTTGGTCTGCTGTTCCTGCCATCCTTAGCTCCTCATTTTCCCCTTTGAGTGCTTGGCCCCGTAATTGCTGCTTGCAGCTATATTTCTGTATTATAATTAGTGCTGTCAATTGATTTAAAAAAAAAAAAGTTATTAATTGCACATTTTTTATGAAATTATTTGTGATTAATCCTACCTAACATTAAGTTTTTAAATATGCTTTTATATTGCAATGGTTTCGACATAAGAACAGTATATTTTTTATATTTGTTAAATATTGTTTCTATGACTGAAGGTCAGTATTACTGATATCAATATTGCTGATGTCTCTAGGAAATTGTTTTTTTCCCTAATATTTAGCAATTGACTATAGCCATTCACCATTACAGTATAATCGAGAGCTATCAATGTTAACATTTATTAGACTTTAAAAAATAACTTCTAATTTAAGTGGATTTAAAACAATATTTACATCAACCCGTTATAATAAATGTCATATTTACATTTGCCCTTCAGCAAATAGGAAATATACAGAAATTTAATACAGTTACTAAATTAAATATATATGAATGGTCAAAGCTACAAAAGTTATTACTTTTTTTTGCTTTTGATTAAAGGATTGGTTCACTTGACCATGACCTTAACACTAGAGTGTATTGAACCTGAAATATCCCTTTAAAAGAGCAGTTCACTTTCAGAACAAAAATTTACAGCTAATTTACTCACCGCTTTGCCATCCAAGATGTTCATGTCTTTCTTTCTTCAGTCATAAAGAAATTACGTTTGAGGACATTTTAGGAATTCTCACCATAAAGTTGACTTCTATGGTGCCCCCGAGTTTGAACTTCCAAAAAGTAGTTTAAATGCAGCTTCAAAGGGCTCTAATCCCAGCCAATCCCAGCCAACTAAGAAGGGTCTTATCTAGCGAAACGATCAGTTATCGGTTATACTTTTTAACCTTAAATGCTCGTCTTGTGTCATTGTGTTGCGCATGCGTACTCGGTGTAATCCAGGTCAAGACAGTTAGGGTATGTCGAAAAACTCTCATCTCGTTTTCTTCTTAAACTTTAAAATCATCCAACATTGCTTTTTTACTTCTTTTGTTTTTTGGTAAAAGGCATTTGATCTCCTTTGCGTGTTCACTTTGTAAACACTGGGTCGGTACTCCTGCAGCGATGTAGGATGGTTTTGAAGTTGGGGAAGAAAACAAGATGGGAGTTTTTCGATGTATTCTAACTGTCTTGAACCAGAAAAAACTGTTCATGACAAGTGTTTGAGGTTAGAAAGTACATAAATAGTGAGTTTATTTCGAAAATGACTGATAGTTTTTCCTAGATAAGACCCTTCTTCCTAGTCTGGGATCATTTAGAGCCCTTTAAAGCTGCATTTAAACTGCATTTTGGAAGTTCAAACTCGGGGGCACCATTGAAGTCCACTATATGGAGAGAAATCCTGAAATGTTTTCCTCAAGAAACAATTTCTTATCGACTGAAGAAAAAAAGACACAAACATCTTGTTGTTCACATTTTGAACATTATTGTTTCCTTTAAAGGATTAGTTCACTTCCAGAATGAAAATGTCCGCATAATTTAGTCACCGCCTTGTCATTTAAGATGTCTTTCTTCAGTCAAAAAGAAATTAAAGTTTTTGAGGAAAACA